>NC_059103.1:43744445-43869445 GCF_020740685.1 Jaculus jaculus
AAAAAAAAAAATTTCTTTTTTTGTCTTTTTAATCTGGCGACTCTTAAATTTTTTTGTAGAGGCCTTCGGGAGTAAAGTCATTTTTATTTCCCAGGAACGCCGGTTTGGGTGGGGGTGGTAGTGCTGTGCGGCGACGCGCAGGGACAGCGAATTCTTATGGTCGCACAGCCAGCCAACGGGATGTGCGAGACAGATGGCTCTTTCTCGTCGAGAGCGCCAAAGGTCAGAGCTGCAGCAGAAGTTGGGCTCTCCGCCCACCCGGTCCTCACGTGCCACGCGCGGTCAAACTCCATGAAGAGAAAGGGCGGTAGGTGTCGCTCAGAAACTCCCGCACAGCCGCTGTCTCGGCGCGGGGGGGGATACCCGGGCGTGCCAAATGGCTCCTTCTGCGGCCATGGCTGAGCACAGGCACCGTGGGTTGGTTGCATGGGTTGCACGTCCTGATTGGGGGACCGCTGCTCCAGTGCCGCGCGCTGCTGCAAAGAGGCCCCTCTCCTCTCTTCGTATGCAGATGGATAGTGGGACCATGCCTGTAGCTAAACAAGCATCCCATCTTCTAGAAACTTCCAAAGAATAGATAGAACAGCTGTTCTACTTTGGGGAGGGGGGTTGGTGGCGCTGCGTTAGTCACACTTGCTCCCAAGCCTGGGCTGCCCAGACTGGGGGAGGGTGCGGCTGGTGGTCTTGCTTTCTGCTAAACACTGCAGCTAGCCCACGGTAACTCTCCCAGAACTGGGGACAATGTGGTCCCTCGGGTCAAATATTCATTTACAGTCAGTCACTATGCCAGACTTTTCCTCGCGCCGCCTCATGTACTCTGTGTCACTCGTGGCTTTGAAGAACATTTTTTTTTTTAGTCTCCTAGCTTGTTGGACCTAATTGGGCCCACCTGCTCTTTTGGGCGCAGTTGTCCTCCGAAATGACCGTGTGCAAAAGCAACTGTGTCTCAGAACCAGCCTGCTGTCCAGTCTTGCAAGACTTGACGTTACCCTGCAGCTGCCTTGGCACCAGCTCCCCAGTGGGGCAGGTCTGGGTTTCTGGACCCTGTGGCTAGCTCCCCAAATTGCTATGGCTCCTTCTGCAGAGAGAGAGAGAGAGAGAGAGAGAGAGAGAGATAGGGGAGGAAGAGGAGGGAGGGGACACAGGGAGAATGAGAATGGGCATGTTGGGGCCGCTAGCCACTGCAAACACACTCCAGACACTTGCAGCTCTCTGTGCATCTGATTTTATGTGGCTACTGGGGAACTGAACCCTGGGTCATCAGGCTTTGCAGGCAAGTGCCTTAACTGCTGAGCCACCTCTCCAGCTGGCTGGCAGGTATTTTTGCCGGGGCACATGCTAACTGCACTATTACCTGCTTGTTCTGAAAAGCTCTACCTAGGTTTGAGTGGTTGGGCTGGCTGCTCTGAACCCAGCAGGTGCACTTCCTGCTCCCCCTTCTCACTCCTGTAGATGCCACCTTGCAGGCCTCACCCCAGGAACTCGGTTTAATTCAACTGAGCATTCAAAATTGGTATACACCCAATTCTGGAAGGGAGTGGGGTGTGGAGAGGTGCTGTAAAGAAGAGATGATAAGGTCCTGGTGCTCAGGGGTGTTGGTGTCTACATGGGGAAGTAAATGAGCGGCCACAAGTGAGAGGAGAAGTAAAAGGGTGGAACTGAAAAGAGAGCCTCTGATGGGCTGGAGTAGTTAAGGAAGACTGCCTGGAGGAAGGGGTCTCTGGTTCTTGAAGGAAGGGTAAGATTTGGATGCACATCTACAACTGAGGGGAGCGGGAACAGAGCTGCAGAGATACATCTCTCCTGCACCTACACCAGACTTCATCTGTGCTTGGCTCCATCCCAGCTCTTCAGGGAGGCATTTTCATACCCACTGTGTCTCTTCACACAAAACAGTTGCTGTGAGCTGATTCCAGGGGAGCGTTGATTTGTCTCTGGTCTAGACCCAGAGGCACGCACTGAAATCCTCCTCTCCCCAAGGCCACTGAGATGTAGGTTCCTGGGCCCCTGGGTTGAACTCTACAGTATGACCTGGCAACTTGTCTCTCTTATCAGGTCTGCCAAGGGACCTCTGTAGCACACCTCCTCTATAGTCTATACCGGCCGTTTTCAGGGTAATTCTTCCTTTAGCCATCAAGCCGAGGCTTGCTTTGTTGGTTGTTGCTCTGGGAGAGGAGATGCTCCTGGCATCCAGTGGTGATTGGAAGGGGCACAATGAAGAGAAGGGTCCCATGGTGTAAGTTAGGACATCCGGAAGCAATGGGCAGGTGTAATGGTGGTCAGTGGTCAAGTGAAGTGTCTTGAGGGTGGAGAAGGACAGTCTGAACTTGGCTTCAGGCCATGGGGAGCTTGTGTGGCCCTTGAGCAGGGTAGTGGCTTGATCAAAGCCCTGGGGAGGAAGGTTATCTGGACCTTGTGCAGGGAGGCTTTAGAGGGAATGAGGCTGGGATGCATTATGACTGCCAGGTAGCTTAGGGAGTGGATCTGTCAGAGCCCAAGAATTCCTAAGGCTACCTCAGGACCATGAAGAGGGCGGGCTCTTGTGGTGAGAAGTTAGTGGTAGGTTACAGCAGAAGGACGTAGAGGATATGAGTTGATGTGTTTTTATTTCTCTGGGCCCTTGGCCTTGCCCTGAGCGGTGCAGTGGGCACTTCTGAGAAGTTCTGTCCTTAACAGTTGTGGTGGTTTGATTCAGGTGTCCTCCGTAAACTCAGTATTCTGAATGCTAGGTTCCGCAGCTGATGGAGGATTGGGAATTATCACCCCTGGAGGTGGTGTGTTGTTGGGGGCGGGCTCATGGGTGTTATAGCCAGTTTTCCCATGCCAGTGTTTGGCACACTCTCCTGTTGCTATTGTCCACCTTAAGTTTGCCAGGGGTGATGTCCGCCCTCTGTTCATGCCATGGTTTTCTCTGCCATCATGGAGCTTCCCCCTCAAGTGTGTAAGCCAAAGTAAGCCTTTTTTCACAAATGCTGCTCTTGGTTGGGTGATTTCTGCCAGCAGTGTGAACCTGACTATAACAACAGTCAAAACTTTTAGGGATCTGGGGTTGGAGAAGTGACATAGTGGTTAAGGCATTTGCCTGTGAAGCCAAAGGACCCAGGTTTGATTCCCTAGGGCCCACGTAAGCCAGATGTACAAGGGGCACATTCATCTGGAGTTTGTGTGCAGTGGCCAGAGGCCCTGACATGCCCATTCTCTCTCTGCCTGTCTCTCTCCTATCTCTCTCTCTGTGCTTGCAAATAAATAATTTAAAAAAAAATTAAAAAAAAAAACTTGGCTGGAGGGATGGCTTAGCGGTTAAGGCATTTGCCTACAAAGCCAAAGGACCTAGGTTCGATTCCCCCGTACCCATGTAAGGCAGACGCACAAGGTGGCACATGAGTCTGGAGCTCATTTGTAGTGGCTGGAGGCCCTCGTGCACCCATTCTCTCTCTCCCTCTTTCTCTCTGTCAAATAAATAAAAATAAAATATTAAAAAATACTTTAGGGCTCCACCTTGGTTAGGATGTCTCTTCTGGAGTCAGCATGCAGTATGTGGTTTAGGGGGAGAAGACATGGAACAAGGCTGTGATGTTTGTCCTTGATATTTTTGGCTTTCCACGCCTGCTTCACATTTAATAAAGACTTAGAAGCCTGGTGTGGTGGCCCACACCTAATCCCAGCACTCAGGAGCCAGAAGCAGGAGGATCACCGTGAGTCCGAGGCCATCCTGAGACTACATCGTGAATTCTAGGTCCACCTGAGCTAGAGTGAGACCCTACCTCAAAATACCAAAATAAACAAATAAATAAATACAGACTTACTATATGCTGAGCACCATTGGAAATGCTGAATATTCACGTACATAAAGTGGACCCGTACTAGGGCCCGAGGGAGTTTGTAGGGCATTGCGAAGATACAAAGGCATGCTTGGAGGAGTGGACGAGGGACCCTAAGGGGGAGGAAGGATCTGCTCTTGGGTTCATGGAGGCGCTTGAAAGCGGCCTTAAAGAAAGAGGTTAACTGAAGTTTAACTCCCCAGAACCCACGTAAAAAAGCTGCTCCTGGGCCGGAGAGATGGCGTAGCGGTTAAGCGCTTGCCTGTGAAGCCTAAGGACCCCGGTTCGAGGCTCGGTTCCCCAGGTCCCACGTTAGCCAGATGCACAAGGGGGCGCACGCGTCTGGAGTTCGTTTGCAGAGGCTGGAAGCCCTGGCGCGCCCATTCTCTCTCTCTCTCCCTCTATCTGTCTTTCTCCCTGTGTCTGTCGCTCTCAAATAAATAAATAAATAAATAAATAAAATTAAAAAAAAAAAGCTGCTCCTGCAAGTCTGTGACCCTAGTCCACCAAGCTGGCAGGGGAAGGGCAGAGCCTGGGAAGTTTCTGGTGATTCGCTGACTGGCAGCTGTAGGTTGAGGGAGAGCGTTTCAAGGAAATATATGGACCACACGTACATGCATGGCGCACGCATCTCACACACACATGCATGTATCACACCAGGTACACACACATGTGTACCTGCCCCAAAAGGAAGAAAGAAAGCAAAGAGAGAGGAATGATCTTCAGGCACAGGTGGAGGAGGGAGGAGGAGGGTGCCCAGCCTGAGCTAGGTTTGAGATGTTCAGGGGCGTCTGGGCATCTGCACAGCGCAGGGCCAGAGCTGTATGGCAGGATGGAGCACAGTAGAAGAGTGTGTGGCAGGGAGCGTGTTGGTGAGGAGGAATGCGGAAACGTGAGTTTGATCTGGTCTTCGCGGACATGGAAGGCTGTCCTCCTGGAACTGGCCAGCAGCTCTTTGGCATGTGGAACTGCATGCAGGGAAGAGCCAGGCTGGCAACGGAGACTTTGGAAATTACTAGCCATCATAATCAGTGGGGGCTTTTTGTTCTCTTGCCTCCTCCGTCACCCACGATGGAATGCTGATGGGTTCAGTGTTTATGCAGGTCTTAGGCAGGCTTTGACAGTCACTGCGAGGTCACAAATGCAATGGCCACTTTGTGCCCAGAAGACAGCCATTCGGAGCATTCCTCCCCACCCCCTGGCTCTTACAGTTATTGCTTCTTGAACTTTCATGGTTTTGATGCCTAATAAGTAATATGGTATATTTGAGGATCATTAAACATTTTATGAACTAATACTTGGCTTTACTGGGAGAAATGTGCTCTAATATTTTCTATTCTGTTTCATTAGAAAAAACTTCTAGGGCTAGGCATGTAACTCCCTGGTACGTGGTGGCACACGCCTTTAATCCCAGCACTCGGGAGGCAGAGGTAGGAGGATTGCGGAGAGTTCGAGGCCACCCTGAGACCACATAGTGAATTCCAGGTCAACCTGGGCTAGAGACCCTACCTCAAAAAACCAAAAACTAAACCAGGAAATGCTAACATGGGCTACAACATGGATGAACCCTGAACCCTGAGGGTTTAATGTCAGATGAAATAAGCCAAGCACAAAGAGAGAGAGAGAGAGAGAGAGAGCGAGCGAGCGAGCGAGAGGGAGACAGGTGGAGGCACTATATGATTCCATGTAGGTGAGGCATGTGAAGTTCTCAAACCCATAGCGGTAGAAAGTAGAAGGGTGGTTGTCAGAGACTTCCTTGGTTTCATGCTTATCTCTTTCATATTTTAAAAAATATTTTACTTTATTAGGCCAGCATGGTGGCGCACACCTTCAGTGCCAGCACAAAGGAAGCAGAGGATTGCCATAAGCTAAAGGCCACCCTGAGACTACATGGTAAATTCCAGGTCAGCCTGGACTAAAGAGAAACCCTACATTGAAAAACTAAAAATATAAATAAATTTATTTATTATTTACGGGGGGGGGGCCGTAGAGAATGGGCACTCCAGGACCTCTAGCCATTTCAACTGAACTCCAGACGCATGTTCCACCATGTGCGTCTGGCTTTAGTGGGTCCTAGGGAGTAGAACCTGTGGTTTTGGGCTTTGTAGGTAGTCGTCTTAACTGCTAAACCGTCACTCCAGCTCTTTCTTTCATTTTAATCTTATTCTCTGATGTAAAGTTTTGAAGTAATAAAATACTCTCCTTCAACCATGTGCTTTCCTTTTTTAGGATGAAGAGGTATCAGTTCAGTAAAGCATTCCATTTATTATGTGCCAAGTATTTTACATCTTAATGTATTGCATTCTTTTTTTGTTATTGGTTTTTGAGGTAGGGTCTTGCTGTAGCCCAGGCTGACCTGGAATTCACCCTGCAGTCTCAGGCTGGCCTTGAACTCACAGAGATCCTCCTACCTCTGCCTCCCATGTGCTGGGATTAAAGGTGGAGCTAATTCCATACATTTTCTAATTCCTATAAGAATTATTTTATTTTATTTTTTGATGTTTATTTATTTATTTATTTTAATTTTTATTAGCATTTTCCATGATTATAAAAAAAAAATCCCATGGTAATTCCTTCCCTACCCCCCACACTTTCCCCTTTGAAATTCCATTCTCCATCATATTACCTCCCCATCACAATCATGGTATTTACATATATACAATATCAACCTATTAAGTACCCTCCTCCCTTCCTTTCTCTTCCGTTTATGTCTCCTTTTTAACTTACTGGCCTCTGCTACTAAGTATTTTCATTCTCACGCAGAAGCCCAATCATCTGTAGCTAGTATCCACATATGAGAGAGAACATGTGGTGCTTGGGTTTCTGGGCCTGGGTTCCCTCACTTAGTATAATCCTTTCCAGGTTCATCCATTTTTCTGCAAATTTCATAACTTCGTTTTTCTTTACTGCTGAGTAGAACTCCATTGTATAAATGTGCCACATCTTCATTATCCACTCATCAGTTGAGGGACATTTAGGCTGGTTCTATTTCCCAGCTATTATAAATTGAGCAGCAATAAACATGGTTGAGCATGTACTTCTAAGGAAATGAGATGATTCCTTTGGATATATGCCTAGGAGTGCTATAGCTGGGTCATATGGTAGATCAATCTTTAGCTGTTTTAGGAACCTCCTTTTTTGAGGTAGGGTGTTGCTGTAGCCAAGGACAATTTATATTTTTTTTAAAAATTTCCAGCTACTTACTCTTTTTGCTTCTTTAAAAATTTTTTATTAATTCAAGCTGGGGAGATGGCTCAGTGGTTACAGGTACTTTTTTGCAAACCCTGCCTGCCCAGGTTCAGTTCTCCAGTACCTACATAAAGCCAGATACACAAAGCGGCGCATATGTCTGGAGTTCTGTCCGTACTAGCAAGAGGCCTTGGTGCATCCATGCTCCCCTCCTCTCTCTCTGCTCACAAATAAAGAAAAATATTGACTGTTTTATTAACTCTAAGTGTTACGATGAGAAGACACGAGGTTTATGATGCTGATTCCCCTATTTCAACACTCACACTTTCATTTGCTGCCTATTGTAACCATCATGTAGTTTGTATTTCTAGTCAGACAGTCTTTAGTTTTTAATCTGGAAAGTTTAGTGCATTTACATTTGTTGTGATTACTGATAACTGAAGATTTATTCCTACAGTCTCGTGTTTTTTTTTTTTTTTTTTTTTTGTGCATCTTGCTTCCCTCTCCAACCTCCCCACTTGCCTTTTGGATTATTAGGTTTAGAAGGGGTGACCCTCCACCTTAGATGTGCCATTTGGGCTCTTACTTGGGAAGCACACATCCCTGGGATTGGTTGATGTCCCTAGGGCTGCTTCTGGCTTCAGACTCGTCTGAATTTCTTGCTGGATTATTGGTGCACTTAAAGTAGACATTTTAAAGACATTTCTGTTGTTGTCTTAGTCTTTTGTAGAAAGAGGACATTGCAGATTGAGTTCCAGGAAAAGCAGACTGCAACCCAGAATGGAGTGCAGGATGAAGAGGTGCTCTGGGCACCGACACCTCAGACAAGGAGAAGGAAGAATATGACTAGATAGTGTGCACCGAGGGAAACGGAGCTGCTGCACAGGTGTGGAGGAAGCCCTGTCAGAGCCCATAGGCAGCCCTGGAACTGGATTGGCCCTTCCGAGTTACCCAGAGCTGGGCTGAGCAGTCAGGCCTGTGTGGTTCTACCTGGACCAGTCTTTGGACCAGGGCTGATCCTGGAAGGGGGCATAACCATGAGGAAGGTGACTGTCCTCACCTATAGCAACTCCAAGTGGGGGTTGAGAGCTGTCAGACTCATAGTATCTCCCCCAAAGTGGGGAAGGAGCCTGATGGGACTTGGGGGTGTATCACAGCATTGTCACAGGGGACATTGCAGTCTGCCATTTTGTCAGAAATGGAAATTCTTGACTCTGTTGCTAACCCCTACACCTCAGTCTGAAATCTCCCTCCTAATGGTCAGACTGTGCCTGAAGCCCACCCCAGAATCCAGACTTTCCTTCTTTTATTTTTATTTATTTCTTTTGGTTTTTGTTTTATCTAGGTAGGGTCTCACTCTAGCCTAGGCTGACCTGGAATTCACTATGTTGTCTCAGGGTGGCCTCGAACTCACAGCAATCCTCCTACCTCTGCCTCCTGAGTGCTGGGATTAAAAGTGTACTCCGCCACGCCTGCCTCAGACTTTGTGTTTTAATGCATGACACCCGTCCTAACTCAATATTTCTAGCCAGGCTGGTTCTGTGCCCTCTGCTCTTCCTGGTTCCCTTCCATCAGAATCAATCCTTCCTTCCTTCTTTCTTTCTTTTTTTTTAATATTTTTTTTTAGATTTATTTATTTGAGAGTGACAGACACAGAGAGAAAGACAGATAGAGGGAGAGAGAAAGAATGGGCGCGCCAGGGCTTCCAGCCTCTGCAAACGAACTCCAGATGCGTGCGCCCCCTTGTGCATCTGGCTAACGTGGGACCTGGGAAACCGAGCCTCGAACCGGGGTCCTTAGGCTTCACAGGCAAGCGCTTAACCGCTAAGCCATCTCTCTAGCCCTTTCTTTCCTTTCCTTTCCTTTCCTTTCCTTTCCTTTCCTTTCCTTTCCTTTCCTTTCCTTTCCTTTCCTTTCCTTTCCTTTCCTTTCCTTTCCTTTCCTTTCCTTTCCTTTCCTTTCCTTTCCTTTCCTTTCCTTTCCTTTCCTTTCCTTTCCTTTCCTTTCCTTTCCTTTCCTTTCCTTTCCTTTCCTTTCCTTTCCTTTCCTTTCCTTTCCTTTCCTTTCCTTTCCTTTCCTTTCCTTTCCTTTCCTTTCCTTTCCTTTCCTTTCCTTTCCTTTCCTTTCCTTTCCTTTCCTTTCCTTTCCTTTCCTTTCCTTTCCTTTCCTTTCCTTTCCTTTCCTTTCCTTTCCTTTCCTTTCCTTTCCTTTCCTTTCCTTTCCTTTCCTTTCCTTTCCTTTCCTTTCCTTTCCTTTCCTTTCCTTTCCTTTCCTTTCCTTTCCTTTCCTTTCCTTTCCTTTCCTTTCCTTTCCTTTCCTTTCCTTTCCTTTCCTTTCCTTTCCTTTCCTTTCCTTTCCTTTCCTTTCCTTTCCTTTCCTTTCCTTTCCTTTCCTTTCCTTTCCTTTCCTTTCCTTTCCTTTCCTTTCCTTTCCTTTCCTTTCCTTTCCTTTCCTTTCCTTTCCTTTCCTTTCCTTTCCTTTCCTTTCCTTTCCTTTCCTTTCCTTTCCTTTCCTTTCCTTTCCTTTCCTTTCCTTTCCTTTCCTTTCCTTTCCTTTCCTTTCCTTTCCTTTCCTTTCCTTTCCTTTCCTTTCCTTTCCTTTCCTTTCCTTTCCTTTCCTTTCCTTTCCTTTCCTTTCCTTTCCTTTCCTTTCCTTTCCTTTCCTTTCCTTTCCTTTCCTTTCCTTTCCTTTCCTTTCCTTTCCTTTCCTTTCCTTTCCTTTCCTTTCCTTTCCTTTCCTTTCCTTTCCTTTCCTTTCCTTTCCTTTCCTTTCCTTTCCTTTCCTTTCCTTTCCTTTCCTTTCCTTTCCTTTCCTTTCCTTTCCTTTCCTTTCCTTTCCTTTCCTTTCCTTTCCTTTCCTTTCCTTTCCTTTCCTTTCCTTTCCTTTCCTTTCCTTTCCTTTCCTTTCCTTTCCTTTCCTTTCCTTTCCTTTCCTTTCCTTTCCTTTCCTTTCTTTCCTTTCTTTCCTTCCTTCCTTCCTTCCTTTCTCTGGTTTTTCGAGGTAGGGTCTCAGTGTAGCCCAGGCTGACCTGGAATTCACTATGGAGTCTCAGGGTGGCCTCGAACTCACGGCGATCCTCCTACCTCTGCCTCCCGAGTGCTGGGATTAAAGGCATGCGCCACCACGCCCGGCCTGCCTCTCTTTCCATTCCCAGGCCACAGCGTTCTCCCTCGCCTCGGAATTTCTAGCACCCACGCTCTCGGTCCTGACACTCTGCTTCCCCCAGTACTATGTGGTGGTTCTTCTCTGTTTGCACAGAGAACCCGTACGTCACACACTTCTTTCTCCTACACTCGTAAGGTGCAGATCCAGGCTGCCTCACGAGGCTGATGGAGGCTTGGGAGTTGAGGGTAGGAAACTGGGTCAAGGAGAAGGACAGCCTGCCTTTGTGCCGCCTTCACGGCTCTCATCACAGAGTCAGCCCCCACACGGCCGCAGGGACAGCGCCTACTGTTCCACTTCTCCACGACACAGGTGCAGCCCAGGAGATTGGGACCATAGAGCATGGGGTGGAGGATCTGCCTATCCAGAGTGTGGCTGTTGGGGGGAGGGGGTGCCCTAGAAAGGAGGAAGTATACCCAGCAGATTTGCAGCTTGGGGCATGAGCTGGGCATGAGCTGTGTACTGGTGCATCAGCCCTACAGCCTGGCTGGTCAAGGTTAGCTGCTGTAGGAAGGGCAGGGGTGAGAGTGAGGCAAGACGGGTAGCCAGCGAGCAGAACAGGGAGACCCCACTCGATCAGCCTTGTTGCACGAGTCGGAGAGTTAAGGGCCTCCGTCAGCGTGCTGTTCAGAGCTTCCTTGTGTCTGCCTGTCCTGCAGCATGCCCAGCGCCATGAGGGATAGAGTTCCTGTCCTTTTCCAATGCTCTTCAAGGACACATTGAGGTCTTGTAATTTCTAGGCTCCACTTCCTCTTTCTTGCCCCCTCTCTGTGGTTCTTTTCTTTTTATTTATTTATTTGAGAGAGAGAGAGAATGAATATGGGTATGTCAGGGCCTCTAGCTACTGCAAACAAATCGGGTACCAGGGAATTGAGGCTAGGTCCTTAGCGTTTGCAGGCAAACGCCTTAGCTGCCAAGACATCTCTTCAGCTGGTCTTTTAAAAAATATTTATTTTTGAGAGAGATGGGGAGAGGGAGAGGGAAAGAGAATGGGCATGCCAGGACCTCAAGCCACTGCAAATGAACTCCAGATGCATGTGCCGCCTTGTGCATCTGGCTTATGTGGGTCCTGGGGAGTCTGCTTGCAGGTGAAGGGTCCATCAGGTAATGTTCACTATTAACCCTCACCTAAGTATGTAATCCTACATGGGAACGTTTCATTGGATCCTCACCAGAATCCTGTTCTAGACACATCTTTCCTCATTTACAACTCATGCAGAGAGGGTAATATGCTCTTTTGCTGCCACTCTGACAAACTATCTGAGATTACCAGTTTTGTGGGAGGAGAGGTTTATCTGGGGTTGCAGCTTTGGAGGTGTCAGTCCATGGTTCGCTGTCCTGTTACTTTGGGCCTGTGGTGTGGGAGTATGTCATACTGAAGAAGGCTGCTCACCTCCCAGCAGCCAGAAAACAACAGAGAGACCAATGTGCTCAGAAAGCACGGTAACCAGGTGTGATTTTGAACCCCTTCAATCCCAGCACTCAGGAGGCTGAGGTAGGAGGATTGCTGTGAGCTCAAGGCCAGGCTGAGGCGATATAGTGAATTCCAGAATTCCAGGTCAGCCTAGGCTAGAGTGAGACCCTACCTCAAAAAAAAAAGCCCCAAAATATATATAAAATTTTAAAAACTAAAAATATACACTGGAATTCAAAGGCAAACACAAAAGATGTAACAGATTACATTGGTTTATCACTTACATGTAGAAATGGTAATATTTTGGATACAGTAGGTTCAATAAGACATTATTAAGATTACCCATTCAATCTGTTTTGTCATGTGTGTGCATGTGTGGTATGCTTGCTTGTATGTGTGCATGTTGGTGTGTGTGTGAGAGAGAGTGCTTGTGCATGCGTGTACATATGCATTTGGAGGTCAGAGTTGACAGTGGATGTCCTCTGTCACTTTCTTTATTTTCATATTTATTTATTTTTACTGTTGTTTTGAGACAGAGTCTCATTGTCGGCTGATCTGGAATTCATTCTGTAGTCCAGGCTGGCTTCAAACTCAGTGATCCTCCTATCTGGCTGCACCTTCGTTTTTTTTTTTTCAAATAAATTTATTTTACTTGAGAGAGAAAGAGGCAGATAGAGAATAAGCATGCCAGGACCTCTAGTCACTGCCAATGAACTTTAGATGTATGTGCCACTTTGTGCATCTGGCTTTATGTGGGTCCGGGGGAATTGAACCTGGGTCCTTGGGCTTTTTCAGCAAGTGCCTTAATCTCTGAGACATCTCTCCAGCCCAGTTTCTTTTTCCACCCTCCCTCCCGCCATCCCTTCCTCCTGCCCTTCCTTCCTCCCTCCCTCCCTCCTTCCCTTCCTTCCTTCCTTCCTTCTTCCACACGTTCAAGTTTGGGAACCACTGGAGAAAGTTGAGGATTTGAGTGGAGCCTGAAAGAGAGAAGAGTAAGACTTGAACATAGGGAAGTGAAGAGGCATTTCTAGGTGTATTCGTTTGTTAGGGCTGCTGCAGTACGGACCCCAGATTGGGAGGCGTAAACAACCAAAGCAGTCATCTGCCTGTTCCTCTTCTGGAGGCTGGAAGCCTGAGGTCAAGATGTTAGTAGGGCGATTCCCTCTCAGGCTGCGAGGGGGGAGTCAGGTCTTTGCCTTTTCCCTACTTCTGGTGGTTTGCTGGTGGTTCTGCCCTCGTCTTCACATGGCTAACCTCTACTATTGTCTTTGTGTCCAAATTGCTCCATTTATAAGGACTATGAAGTCATAGGATTAGGAGCCCACCCTACTTCAGTGTGACCTCATCATTCCCAGCTAATTGCACCTGCAAAGACCTTGTTTTCCAGTAAGGTCACATTTGCAGGTCCTGGGGTTGGGACTTCATTGTGGCATTCTGAGTACAGGACACAGTCTGTTCCACAGAAGAGCAAGGAGCAGGAGCAAAGGCCGGGGGGAGGAGTGAGGCAGGCGGAGCTTGGCTGGACTGGGATCCACAGATTTGAGGGAGAACGAGCTTGCTAAGCCTAGGCAGACACACGCATGCACACCAACTCCAGGGCTTGTGAGAAGATGGAGCAGAGAGGACTCATAGGAGCTCGGACAGAGATAGTGGTGAGGATGGGTATTTGAGTGAATACTGTGGCACCCTCTCCCTGTCCACACCACTCCACCTCCCTGCAAGAAAGTGGGGTGTGCGCTCTGCATGGTTTGGGATCTGAGCAGAGGGGAGCGTTGGAAGGCTGGGGGAGCATCCCTCTTCTCCCTCCCCACCCACCTTCTGCCGCCTGTAGGCAGCCTCTGCTGAAACAGATGCGGAACACATAGTTAACAAAGACTGGTTGGGACTGGGGTGACACTGGATGGCCATGGGGCCCAGGTGTGGGCTGGGCCTAGAGGTGAGCTGTGGGAGGTGCGTAGGGAGGGCAGGAATAGACAGCGGAGGTCTGGAAGGCCAAGCTGGGGTTGGGAATAAGTAAGGTTGTCTTGTGGGTGGGGGCTAGTGGAGCACCTGGTCCCAGAGCTTAGCCTAGAGCTTGTTCTGTTTCTCCCTGGACCTCTCCTTAGCTGGGTGGTACCCAGGTGTGTACCCGTTTTCTCCCTGAACCTCAACACTAGAAATCTCGCACCCTTCAGAGGACTCTGCAGAGCTACATGGCTTTAGAATCTACAAAGCTCACCAGCTCACCAGGCCCAGGGGCAGGGATTGGGGAGGACAGAGAGGGCTGTCCCTCTGCCACCTGCTCAGCCCTCATCTGCTCTGCTGTCTGCCCCTGGCTTGCCAGTCTTCTCCTTCCCTTGGAGGGGACGGGAGTCCGGGGACCCTGGGGTCCTCCCTGCAATGTGTTACCTTTTGCCCTAGTGAAAGACTCTCCTCTCACCAGGAAAACCCTGGGGAAGGACAGACCCCTCTTCCCTCCCCCCACGCTCTTCTGAGCGTTCTTACTGTCGGGAGCTTCACAGGAAAATCATGAGCCAGTCAACAGCTCAGGGCAGAGGAGAGGAGCCTGCCCATCATGCCATCAGTCCCTCCGGCAGCTGGTGGCACTTCCGTTTGACTGGGCCTGGAACCCTCCTGGCCTCCCACCTGCTCCCCAGAAGATAAAATCAGGCCACCTTCCTTAAAGGGGTTTGAGGGGCCCCAGAAAGGAGGCATCACAACTATGAACTAAAACCTCCTCAGCTGCCACCCTGCCCGTGGTGCCCATCGCTTTGGAATTAGCTGTTTATCGTCACAGCGTTCTTCCCAGAAGCCCCTGCCTGTGCACATGACCCTTTCGTAGACCTCTCCAGCCCTGTGTGGAAGGGCCTCACACCCACCTTGTCCCCTTTCCCATTCCCTGTTGTTTCCCCACAGTACGCTTCACTCTCTGCCCACTATTTAGTCAATAATTCAATTTATCATCTTTGTTTCCATCTCCCTCTAGCAGGAATTTAGCTCACTTGGGTCAGGGCCTCTGTTGGTTTGTTCACTGTTGAACCTCAGCACCTAGCCTCATGAGGCTATTCCATAAGTATAGAACAATAGAGTAAAATAAATATGCTCTGTAATATACTACAATGAAAATAGAATGAGTGGATAAAGGATAGGAGCTCTCAGTCAGTTGTGATATATGATGCCAGAATTTTGATGATTAATAATAGAAGAGTGGTTACGTTTTTTCTTTCATGAACTTGGCTTGGTGTGAAAGAAATGGTTCATTTAAAAAACTTTTCATTTAATCCAAGTAGGAGCTGGTCATGGTGGCATACGCCTTTAATCCCAGCACTGGGAAGGCTGAGGTCAGAGGCTCGTCATGAGTTGGAGGCAGCCTGGACTACAGAGTGAGTTCCAGGCCAGGCTGAGCTAGAATAAGATCCTGGCTGAAAACAAAACAAAACAAATTATGATCAAACCTTACCTACCAACTGGTGGGACTTTTTTGTTGCTTTTTGAGATAGGATCACAGACTTGTCATCTTTAGGTCTCAGCCTGCCACATGCTGGGATTACAGGCATGTGCCACCACTAGGGGACAGAAACCCCATTTATTCTTATTTATTTATTTATTTGAGAGCGACAGACACAGAAAGACAGATAGAGGGAGAGAGAGAGAATGGGCGCACCAGGGCTTCCAGCCTCTGCAAACGAACTCCAGACGCGTGCGCCCCCTTGTGCATCTGGCTAACGTGGGACCTGGGGAACCGAGCCTCGAACAGGAGTCCTTAGGCTTCACAGGCAAGCGCTTAACCGCTAAGCCGTCTCTCCAGCCCCCCATTTATTCTTGTGGAGGCCTGTGGTGGTTTGCTTCAGGTGTCCCCCATGAACTTAGGTGTTCTGAATGCTAGGTTCCCAGCTGATGGTGATTTGGGAATTAATGCCTCCTGGAGGCAGTGTATTGTTAGGGGTGGGCTTATGGGTATTATAGCCAGTGTCCCATGCCAGTGTTTGGCACACTGTTCCTGTTGTCCACCTTATGTTGGCCACGGGGTGATGTCCACCCTCTGCTCATGCTGTCGTTTTCCCTGCCACCATGGAGCTTCCCCCTCAAGACTGTAAGCTAAAATAAACCTCTTTTTCCCACAAGCTGCTCTTGGTTGGGTGATTCCTACCAGCAGTGCAAACTAGGGCTGCAACAAGGCCCCTGCCTCTACCCCAGGGTCACATGAAGATCCTGGAGGTCTTGTGCGGAATGACAGTTGAGAGGCTCCCTGGGCTGCTCTGGCCTCCGCTGATGGGACCTCGACAGTCTGCAGGCTCCTGAAACTGGATCCAGCTCCCTGAGGTGCCCCAAGCAGTCATGAGGTTGAGGCCTGTTGACGCTTCTGCAGGGGGCAGGATTCGAGAAGCAAAACCCTATCAGCACTTCCTGGTCCTGAGGAATCTCTTCCTGGGCTCACGTTCCATTAATTCCATTCCCGGACCCAAAGGTTCTTATTCCCTCTTCCCTTCAGGACAACCTAGCAGGATTTCTTCAGTGATCTTTGAAGCTTTTTAGCCCCTGTAACCCAGGTGGCCCTAAAAGGAGGAGATTAAAAGGCAAGCACCGGGCTGGAGAGATGGCTTAGCGGTTAAGCGCTTGCCTGTGAAGCCTAAGGACCCCAGTTCGAGGCTTGGTTCCCCAGGTCCCACGTTAGCCAGATGCACAAGGGGGCGCACACGTCTGGAGTTCGTTTGCAGAGGCTGGAAGCCCTGGCGCGCCCATTCTCTCTCTCCCTCTATCTGTCTTTCTCTCTGTGTCTGTCACTCTGAAATAAATAAATAAAAATTAAAAAAAAAAAAAAGGCAAGCACCTTCTTGGGATGAGGGAGGGAATATATATTTCAATACATACCCCTTCCAAAGAGTAAAATGTTAGGGTCTATGAATGATTTTCTTTTGTTAATTTTTCCAATATAGATTCATCAGGGTTATCCTCATAGTCATGGTATGCAAATATCCATTCCTATTAAAAGCTAGTCAGGTTGGCAGGAAAGAGAAGCAGCAGTGTTCTGAAATTACACTTACCTGGCCTTCCAGTATGGGCATCTGTCCTGGTGGTAAACACGTTTGTTATGTGTGAGGCCAAAGGGCTGGTGGCTGCTGACTGCTGGGATGGGATCCAGAACTTGGGTGCCTGGAGGACTGCAGTGAGATCTATCTTCTGAGTTTTAGGCCAGCCCTGGCCACCAGCTGGCTAGGAGCTAACTTTCCACTCCTCAGCTGGGAGGGACGATGAGCCCTGTAACTCCCTCACAGTCTGGGATCAGGACTGAGTGAAGTGATGGGAGTGAGATGCTGCCAGTGTCTGGCTTCCAGCAGCATGCCATATTTGATCTCCACAACATTTTCAAGTTTGAATTGACAGTGTTCAAAAATTTAGAAATTAGTTGGGTGTGCTAGTGAACACCTTTAATCCCAGCACTTGGGAGGCAGAAGCAGGATTGCCGTGAGTTCGAGGTCACCCCGAGATTACAGTGTAGTCTCTGCTTACAGTCCAAGCTGCCCAGGAACTCATGATCCTCCTGTTTCAGCCTCAGTGCTAGGTTTACAGTAGTGGAGTCTATTCTTTTGTTGAATGTAAGATCTATTAAAAATGCCTTTTTGGTGCGTGCCTTTAATCTCAGCACTCGGGAGGCAGAGGTAGGAGTATCACCAGGAGTTCGAGGCCACCCTGAACCTCCACAGTGAATTCCAGATCAGCCTGGGCTAGAGTGAGACCCTACCTTGAAAAAAAAAATGCTGTTTCAAGCTGGGTGTGATAGTGCACGCCTTTAATCCCAGCACTTGGGAGGCAGAGGTAGAGGATCACCGATAGTTCAAAGTCACCCTTAGTTAGACTACATAGTGAATTCCAGGTCAGCCTGAGCTAGAGTGAGACCCTATCTTGAAACTCCACCCCCCCAACAAAAACACCTTTTCAGGCTGGAGAGATGGTTCAGTGGTTAAGGTGCTTGTCTACAAAGCCCAATGACCTGTGTTCGATTCCCCAGTACCCACATAAAACCAGATGTACAAAGTGGTGCTTGCATCTGGAGTTTATCTGTGTAGGCTTGAGGCTCTGGCATGCCCATTCACTGTCTCTCTCTCACATGAGTGCTCTCTTTGCAAATAAATAAAAATATTTTGAAAAATGCCTTTTGGAGGCTAAAGAGATGGTTTAACAGTTAAGCCATGTGTCTGTGAAGCCTAAGAATGCTTGTTCAAATCTCCAGATCCCATCTAGCCAACATACAAAAGTGACGCAAGTGTGCAACATTCTCACATGTGCACAAGGGGGCGCACACATGTGGAGTTTGTTCATAGCAGTTGAAAGGCCCTGGCGTGCCCATTCTCATTCTCTCTCTGCCTCCTTCTCTCTCTCTCTCTCTCTCTTTCTCTGTCTCGGTTAATAGTTAAGGCTTTTGCCTGCAAAGCCAAAGGACCTTGGTTCGATTCCCCAGGACCCATGTAAGCCAGATACACAAGGTGGCACATGCATCTGCAGTTCATTTGCAGTGGCTGGAGGCCCTGGTATGCCCATTCTTTCTCACTCTCTGTCTCTGCACCTGTGTCTTTCTCGTCTCAAATAAATAAATATTTGAAAAAACCTTTATAAAAAGTTTTTGAGAAAGAGAACATGGGGATAAATAAATATGGACGTGCCAGGGCCTCTTGCAGCAACAAATGAACACTAAAGACATGTGCTACTTTGTGAATCTGGCATTATGTGGGTACTAGGGAATTGGACTTAGGCTGGAAGGTTTTCAAGCAAGCACCCTTAAGCACTGAACCATCTTCCCAGACCCTCTAAGCATTTCTTTTAAAATATTTTTATTTTATTTATTTGCAAGAAGAGACAGAGAGAGAGAATGGGTGCACCGTGGCCTCCAACCACTGCAAACGAACTCCAGATGCATGCACCACTTCATGCAGCTGGGTTTGTATGAGTACTTGGGTCACTAGGCTTTGCATGTAAGTGTCTTAACTGCTGAGCCATCTCTCCAGCCCCATTTTTTCCAATATTTTTATTTATTTATTTATTTGAGAGAGAAGGGGAGAGAGAGAGAGAGGGAGAGAGAGAGGACATGAATGGGCATGCCAGGGCCTCCAGCCACTGCAAATGAACTCCAGACGCATGTACCACCTTGTGCGTCTGGCTTACATGGGTCCTGGGGAATCGAACCTGGGTCCTTTGGCTTTGCAAGCAACAAGTGCATTAACCACTAAGCCATCTCTGCAGCCCTCCAGCCCTATTTTTAAAGTAAATGAGATGATAGTTGGCTTATCCATGTATTTTCATGTTTTGTCCAGGATTATTTTTCTCATGCAATTTGAAACCCCTTGATGTACATGGTGAGATGACTGCACCATTGAATAGAAGCATCGTGATGGTCCTCGGCTTTCCAGTTCTGGGTGTTCAGGAAGGTTCTGATTAATGGAAGACTTTAGACAGTAGTCTGTCTAGTTCAGATCTCTTTGTATTCCATCCTGAAGGGGCATCACTGGGATCCAAGGTGTAAGCATCCTTAAGTCTTTTGATAGATAGCTCCAAATTCTCTTCCAGAAAAGTGACAGTAATGACCAGTATTAGTGTGTATACCTTGGTATTAACATGACTTATACAGTTTTGGTATTGCAGTACAATTTGTATTAAAGTACAATAGCATTAAATTCATTTGCATGTCTTTAGTTTCTAGTGAGATGAAACCCACATCAAAATGTACTCACGTGAAACATCCAAAAGGTACAAAGGGGTTTGTAAATGGGAAGACATTCTTTTATTTTATTGTATTTATTTGCAAGGGGGAGAGAGAGAGAGGGAATGAATATGAATTAGAATGGGCACACCAGGACCTCTAGCCACTGTGAATGAACTCCAGATAAATGTGCCACTTTGTATATCTGGCTTTATGTGGGTACTGGGGAATCAAACCTGGGTCCTTAGGCTTTGCAGGCAAGCACATTAACCCTTAAGCCATCTCTTTAGCCCTAAAGACATTCTTTCTCACCTTGTGCATCAAATACTCCATTACCTTTTCCAGAAGCCTACATCAAGCTAAATACATTTAGATGGTGTATTATTTGATAAAAGCCTTTATAAGTGTATTAGCATTTATATTCTGTTTCGGTGTGCTGTTTATATTCTTACGTTGAATGTTATATATGAGTGTTACTATACTGAAATACATGAGGCTGGCAGGTGTATACAGAAAAGAGATGTATTGAGCTCAGAATTGTGGAGAGTTAAGAATCTGCATCAGATGATGGACTTTCTGTGGGCAGAGTGCTGAGGCAGTACAAGGATCATGTGGAGAGAGACAAGGACCATTGAAGCTGCCACACCAGAAGGTTCTAAGAATGCCTTCATGCCCAGAAATCCCTCTCTCTCAAGCCAGGACCACAGCCTGAAAGCCTACCAGAGGCTGTCCAGGACTGGGGGCTGGGGGGGCCGTAGACTCCTTGTCAAGCAGTGCCTGAGATCAGCACTGCATGAGTACCTGGCAGGGCAGTGCCCCCCCCCCCCCAGCTCTTGGCTTGTCCTGTCCCCTGGCCCTGGACTCCCTGGAGACCCTCTTAGTTCACAGGTGGCCATTTTCAAGGAACAGGTGCAAGGAGATTGTCAGTCTTTGAGGGCGACAGTGTTGCCAGAGGAGGTTTGAGTGACCTGTCAGTGGGGTAGATCTTTTAGAGATGGGGGAAGGCCCCTGTGACGCCTTAAGTCATGACTGTTCCTGCCTGGTGTCCCTTAGCAGCACTGCTGGGTTATGTAGTGTAAGCCTTGTCTCTTGGGTTGGTAGTTGGGCTGGGAACAGCTCTGTCCCCAGCCACTTTACCTGCCCTGGAGAGTTGGACTCAGGAAGAAGCCTGGCATGTGCCCAGCGGGGCCTCCTCCACCTGCTGCTTCTTGCAGTTTTTCTGGGATAGATAGAGTGTTCAGGACAGCTATGCAGGGAAGGGATAAAGACCAGCTTGACTGCTGCTGGCTGCCTGTCTTCCTCAGACCAGAGGGAGGCAGGAGTGACCATGACCTGTCCTCCTCAGACCAGAGGGAGGCAGGAGTGACCAATCATGGCCTGTCCTTACTCTTTTTTTTTTTTCTTTAAGGTAGGGTCTTACTCTGGCCCAGGCTGACCTGGAATTCACTATGTCATCTCAGGGTGGTCTCGAACTCACAGTGATCCTCCTACTTCTGCCTCCCCAGTGCTGGGATTAAAGGCGTGCACCACCATGCCCGGCTGCCCTTCTTATTTTGATGGATGTAGGAGCTACAGTGGTCTGACTGTCCTCAAGCCTGATGGATGTGGGAGTGTCAGTGGCTTCCGTTGCCGTCTAAAGAGCCCACACAGAACTGAAGTGAGAGCCCATGGATAGGGCTCACGAGGGTGGGATTCGGTTCCCTTTTGTTCTGAGGCTCCTGGCCAGCCTTTCGATGGCTTGGGCTGCATGCCGTTTTCTGTTAGACTGAGCCCTCCCGTGAGAGGCCTGGGCTCTGCTGTCCAGGGTGTGGTGCCCAGTGCCCTGCTCCCATAGGTAGAGCCTGTTTTGGCCCAGCTTCTGCCTAGTGATTCTAGCATCTGAATGGGCCCTCACTGTCATGTGACCCCTTTCACTGCTGAGCCATCCCAACACTTAAAAAAAAAAAACAAAACAAAAAAAAAACTTTTCTTTTTGCAAGCAGACAGAGAAGGGGCAGGGAAGGGAGGCAGAAAGACAAAGAGAAGGCATGGATGCACCAGGGCCCCTCACCACTGCAGACAAACTCCAGCTGCATGTACTAGTTGGTGTATCTGGTTTTACATGGGTAGTGGGGAATTGAACCTGGACTGTCTGGCCTTGCAGGCAAGCGCCTTTAACCACTGAGCAGTCTTCTCTGCTCTTGCAGTCAGGTTTGTATTGCTGGCAGAAAACACCTGACCAAGACCAGCTCGTGGGTGAAAGGGTTTATTTTGGATTACAGACTGGAGGGGAAGCTCCATGATGGCAGAGGGAAACAGCATGAGTAGAGGGTGGACATCACCTCCTGGCCAACGTCAGATGGACAGCAGGAAAAGGACAGTGTGCCAAACACTGGCAAGAGAAAGCTGGCTATAACATCCATCAGCCCACCCCCAATAATACACTGCCTCTGGGAGGTTTCAGTTCCCAAATTGCCACCATCTGAGGACCTAGAATTCAGAACACATAAGTTTATGGGGGTCACCTGAATCAAACCACCACACCAGCCTTCCCTAAGCTTTTTGAGTCACTTGAGATGTTCTTTCCTGAGTGCTGCCTGCTGGTGTGACAACCTTAATACCAATAAAAGGTTTCTCCCACCTGGTCATTTTTCGCTTAGTTTGTGGTCTTTATCCTGGGTAGAGCAGGCTGAGGCGGTGATATGAAGAGATGGCAGCCTTTGTAGGAGTGGATGTGGCTATGGTGGCTGGCAGTAGCAGCAGCAACAGCAATAGCAGCAAGAATGTAGCTGAAGGCATCCAGAGAGTGACCAGGCCGTTTCCGCAGGGAGCAGAGGTGGCTGAGATAGGTGGGGATGGTGGAAGTGTCAAGAAGGTGAGAGAAGATGGAGAGCCAAGGCTGGAAGACAGAAGACTACTAAGACCCAACGATGAGAGATGAACGGTTAAGGCTTTTGCCAGCAAAGCCAAAGGATCCCAGTTCAAGTCCCCAGGACCCACGTAAGCCAGCTGCACAAGGTGGTACATGCATCTGGAGTTTGTTTGCAGTGGCTAGAGGCTCTGACATGCCCATTCTTTCTCTCTCTCTCTCAAATAAATAAATAAATAAATAAATATTTTCAAAAAAGATGAGAGACTTGGGGTTCTGTTATTGAAAGAGACCATCTAGACCTGGAAGGCCAAAGGTCCCCCCACAAAGCTTGAGAGCCAGACTGCTGAGGGCCAAGTGGCCCTGCGTCCACGGATCAGGAGCTCTTGTGCCTGGACACCGGCAGTCAAGGACCAAAGCATTAAAATCTCCAACAGAAGCACCTAGTGCCCCAAGCTCCTACTTCTCAGGGCCTATGGCTCTGAGTCCCCAAGTCTGTCAGCTCATACCCACAAGCCTGTGGCCCTCAAAGGCCCCGGGCTGCCAACACTGAAAAGCTACTCTTCGTCTGCTGGTGATTTCTATCAGGTAGAGCAAAGGACCGCCGCCAGATGATGGGTAACCAGAGCAGATGGCTCGGCTCTGTGATACTTTCTCTCAAGGGTTCTGGAGACATCTGAGACAGTCCCCTCGCTTGAAATATGGAACAGAGGTCACAGGGTTGGGGAGGCTTGACAGAGGGCATCAGCTAATTAGAGGGGATGTGGGTGGATCCGCTCCAGCTATCATCCCTGTTCCCTGATCAACAGGTTTATTTTAAAAATTCCACATTTTATCCTGCTTCCTTCTTAAAAATTCTTTTAACTGACAACTTCCATAATTATAGACAATAAACTGTGGTAATGCCCTCTCTTCCTCTACCTTCCCCTTCACAAATTCACTCTCCATCATATCCCTTCCTCCTCTCAATTAGTCTCTCTTTCATTTTGATGTCATGATCTTTTCTTCCTGTTATGATGGCCTTGTGTAGGTAGTGTCAGGCACTGTGAGGTCATGGATATCCAGGCCAGTTTATGTCTGGGGGAGCACGTTGTAAGGAGTCCTACCCGTCCTTTGGCTCTTACATGCTTTCTGCCACCTCTTCTGCAATGGACCCTGAGCCTTGGAGGGTGTGATAGAGATGTTTCTCTTGCCTCCTTCTTATCTCTAAATTCTTTTTCAAAAAGTATTATTTATTTACTTGCAAAGAGAGAGAGATAGAGACAGAGATTGCTGCAGATGAACTTCATACATAGGCACTGTTTTGTGCATTTAGCTTTACGTGGGTACTGGGGAACTGAACCTTGGTCAGCAGACTCTGTAAGCAAGTACCTTTAACCACTGAGCCATCTCTCCAGCCTCTGAATTCTCTTTTTCCCCTCCTTTTTTTCTGTCCTTTGACATTCAAGTGTAAGCTTTCTTTTGACCTGGAGTGGTCTCTCATAGCATGTTTATATTTAATGGCCAGCCAGCCACTGAAAGTGTCCTTGGAAGCTCTGTGCATTGGTATATTACAGTGGTTCCCAATTGGGGCTGTTTCGCCCCCATGGGATACATGACAAAGTGTGGAGAGATTTTGATCCTCGTGACAGGAAGGTTGGGGGTGAAGTGTAGCTGTCATCTTAGCAGCACAGACTAGGGGTGTTGCTTAGCAGCCTACATGGCACGGGATGGTCCCTCAGCAAAGAGCTCCCCAGCTCCATGTGTCCACAGTATGGCTGGAGAGAATGTCCCGGTGGGGGGGTTAGGTGGGGGCCAGCCCTTGTCTTCTTAGCCATTTCCTTTGAGCTGCTCAGACTCTTTCCCGAGAAGCACATCCCTCAGTTGACCAAAGGATCTGGATGGGCAGCCGTGCTTGGAAGCCAGAGGCTGTCCGTCAACACCCAAGGACACCCAGCTGCCTTCAAAGCGCAGAACAGTGAGAACACCTCCCTGGGTCGTTTCCCAAGGGAGCAAACCTGCTGCTGTCTGTGGGGCACGTGGACTGGCCAGACTGCCCCGACTTGGAAGAGAGTGTGGGGTCCTTGTGGCTTTACATGCACATACTTGTAGGGAGAGGGTCATCTGACTGCTGCTTATACAAACAACCCAGTCCTCCCACTTTGGGCACGGTTTCAGAACCTTCTGTAATTGTATCCTGGGACTAGATGTGTTTCTTGTAGGTAGTCAGAATTCTCTGGCTTAAGTCAGTTACTCATCAGCTTGTCGTCTTCTCTAAGGCTGGGAAGACGCTTTAGCTGGTCAAGTGCTGGCTGCGCAAGCATGAGGACCCGCGTTTGGGTCCCCAGAACCCATGTAAAATATCCAGAGTATCGGCGCACACGTGTCATCCCAGTGTAACCCCAGGAGGATCCCTGGCACTTGCTGGCTACCTTGTATCTACAAATTAATGAACCTTAGATCTAATGAGAGACCCTGTCTCAGAAAATAAGGTGGAGAGCAACTGAAGGTGCACCAGGCATCCACCTGTGACCTCCACACGAATGCGTGCGCACATGCACCAGCACCACCGGGTGTACGAACAGGCATATTGTGAACACGCACATGCCCGCACACCATGCATCCAAAAATAAAAATAATAAGTAGATCAACAACGTGTTGATGCTAGTCCCGTCTATCACTTCCTCTCCATGCCATTGTCCTTATTTCATGCTCTGCTGACATTTCCATTACATGTAGGGAGGAGTGAATATCAACATGTTAAGGCCATCATCTTAGACCAGGAGTGGAATCCTCATGTGTTGGATTTCAATTTTTTTATTTTTTTTGTTCATTTTTACTTATTTGAGAGTGACAGAGAGGAAGAGGCAGAGAGAGAGAGAGAGAGAGAGAGGGAGGGAGGGAGGGAGAGAATGGGCGCGCCAGGGCTTCCAGCCACTGCAAACGAGCTCCAGGCGTGTGCGCCCCCTTGTGCATCTGGCTAACGTGGGTCCTGGAGAATCGAGCCTCAAACCGGAGTCCTTAGGCTTCAAAGGCAAGGGCTTAACCATTAAGCCATCTCTCCAGTCCTGGATTTCAATCTTTGAAGCGTGTCTGGCCTCCAAGGACGACATGGTGCGCATGACTAGAACTTGTTTGGTTTAACTGAGGCATCATATATGAGGTAGAGGAACCCTATGTCCTTAATCCCGCTAAGCCTCAGGTTTCCTTGCGTGTAAAGGGTATGCGCTCACCCTTGCGAGACAGATGAAGTGAGTGATGGATTCAGGAGATTAAAGATGCCACGGAGGGCTGTGGCTTCTCATGTCATCCTTGTGGTTGGAGTCAACACCATTGTTTCCTTTCAGTGCACAGTGAAGTCAGTGGATGGACACAATAACCAAATCGTAGCTCTGGTAAACAGGCTTAACCCACCAAATGAGCATGTGTACCGATTGCCTCGTTCTCTTGCCAGAGGCCTCCAGTTTGGTTGGCAGAGTGGCGACCCGCTGGCCAATTGGACGGGGCTCTTTAATGCCACCGACGACTCGGCAGTGCAGAGCTACAGTGACTCCAGCTCCAGGTACAAACCCCAGTGAGTGGCTGGGAAGGTGGGGGAGCCCAACCTGAGGGGACCCTGCAGTCCCTGTCGCATTGCCCAACCCCAGAGCTGCCTGAGGGGAGGAGTGCCTTGGTCCCGTGGCTCGTAGCTCACTGTGTTTTGGAAGACTGCCTGTCTCCTTTCTCTCAGGGGATGAGTGGGTGTGAGGGATGAGGAATAGAACCCAGCCCCCAAAACGTAGGGACTCACCAGCTCCTTCTGGGAAAGGTAGGACGTGGGCTGTGGGGCCCAAGCCTCCACTTGAAGGTGGGCTTGAAAGCTGTGTCGCCACAGCAGGGATCTCAGACTTGAGCTGCCAGGTGTGGGAGTGGGGAGGAGGACTTGGGGTGGCATCAGGGTATGGGTATTGGGCAGGAGTTCTCTGCTTCTCTGAAAGCCACTGCTTGGTCATAGAGAATGCCCTTGGCCAGGACAGAACCGGTCCCATCAAGATGGCATTGAAATGTGACATGTGTACCACGACTTGTTTATTTCCTCTTCATTTATTGCAGTGCTTGAAGCTAAAGTCAGTATGTGAGGTTATTCTATGTGGCTCAGGAGCAGGACTTCAGCCATGTTTGTTGAATGAGTGAAAGTAGAATATTTTTAGGTGGGACCTATTACAGGGAGGAATTGTGGGGAATCTTTGTGGACAAGGCAAGGTGCGCTCTCTAATCAGAGCTGGCTGTGGCTGGAATCTGCTGGCTAATGGTTTCCAGGGGATAATTAAGCTATTTGGTTTTTGATTTTTGTATTTTTTTTCTTTTTATTCTTTAGTTGGCATAAAGAGATTTATTTTTTGGATTTTTCTTTTTCGAGGTAGGTCAGTCTGGGCTAGAGTGAGACCCTACCTCGAAAAAAAAAAAAGAATGGATGTGCCAGGGCCTGTAGCCATTGCAAATGAACTTGATGCATGCACTATCTTGTGCATCTAGCTTATGTGGGTACTGAGGAATTGGACCTGGGTCCTTACACTTCCTAGGCAAGTTCCTTAACTGTGAAGCCATTTCTCTAGCCTATGCATTTGTTTGTTTGTTTGTTTTCATTTTTCAAGGTAGGGTTTCACTCTAGCCCAGGCTGACATAGAATTTAATATGTAGTCTCAGGGTGGCTTTAAACTCACAGCAGTCCTCCTTCCCCTGCCTCCCGAGGGCTGGGATTAAAGGTGTGCACCACCATGTCTAGCTGTATTTTTCTTTTCTTTTCTTTTCTTTTTTTTTTGAAGCAGGGTCTCTAGCCCAAACTGACCTGGAACTCAACCTGCAGCTCCAGGCTGGCTTTGAACTAAGGTTGATCTTCCCACCTCTGTCTCCTGAGTGTTGGGACTAAAGTTGCACACCCACACTACACCTGGTACATATAGTTATTCTGGAATTTTCAAATACAATTTGTTTTTGTTGAGTCCTCTCCCCATCCCCTATTTTTATCCACTTCCAGCCTTTCCCCTTCTGTTTCCACGTCACACATGTCCTTTCGCCCTTCTCTCACCCTCTTCCAGTTCATCTCTTTATATCTGCTTTTGGTTATAGCCTTACCTTTGTAGGTTTGACCCACCCTGCCCTCCTACATTCCCAGACTTATCACATGCTAAGATTTGCATATTAGAAAGAACATGTGGTTTTTGTCTTTCTGAGTTTGGGTCACTTCACTTAAAATGCTCGTTTGCAGGTCCATCCTTTTTCCTGCAAATTTCATCTTTCATACTGAGTATAATTCCCTTGTGTGTAGTGCACGCTTTTAATCCCAGCCATTGGGAGGCAGAGGTCGGAGGATCACCATGAGTTTGAGGTCACCCTGAGACTACATAGTGGATTCCAGGTCAACCTGGGTAGAATGAAACTCTACTTTTAAAAAAAAAACATCCATTGTGTATATGTACCACGTTTTCATTATCCGCTCACCTACTGATAGGGACATAGGCTGCCTCTAGTGCTTAACTGCTATAAATAGACCCACCATTCATGACCAGTATCTGTGCAGTAGAGTGTGGCGTCCTTAGGGTATGTGCCAGGAGTGGGATCGCTGGGAGGTCTGTTTCTAAGTCGTTGAGATGCTTCCACATTGCTGTACTAGTGGCTGTTACTAGGTAGTACACTCACCAACAGTGGATGCGGGTTGCTCCTTGCCAGCATACCCACTGGCATTTTAGGAAGTATCCAAGAATCAACAAATAGGGCTTCATAAACTGTAAAAGTTTCTGCACAGGGAAAAAAAAAAAAAATCAGCGGAGCAAACAGCCTACAGAAAGGAAGAAAATCTTTGCCACCTATACTTCAGACAGAGGGCTAATGACCATAGTTTATAAAGAACTGTAAATATTGAAATAATAAATCTGCCAGTCACCAAATGGGCGAATGAAATGAACAGACAGTTCACAAAGAAGCAATACAAATGGCCACTAAGTACTTTAAAAAGTGTTCAACATCCCTAGCCACCAGGGAAATGCAGATCAAAACAGCTTTGAAGTATCATATTATCCCAGTCAGAATGGCTAGCATCAAGATTTTTGTAATTCTTTATTTTTTAAAGTTTAAAAAAATCATTTACTTGAGAGAGAGATAAAGAGAAAGGGAGAGAGAAAGTGAATGAGAGAGTGACTGTGGGCGTACCAGGGCCTTCTGTTGCTGTAAATGAACTCCAGATGTCTGCACCACTTTGTGCACCTGGCCCTACGTGGGTACTGGGGAATTGAGCCTAGGCTACCAGGCTTTGCAGGCAAGCACCTATAACCACTGAGCAATCTCTAAAGCCCCAGATATTTGTATTTCTAAGTATGAACTAACCCCTAGGAAAGAGGTCTGAGCTTTCTTAACAGCTAATTAAAAAAATTTTTTTTGTTCATTTTCATTTATTTACTTGAGAGCGACAGAGAGAGAAAGAGGCACAGAGAGAGAGAGAGAGAGAGAGGGAGAGAATGGGCGCGCCAGGGCCTCCAGCCACTGCAAATGAACTCCAGACGCGTGCGCCCCCTTGTGCATCTGGCTAACGTGGGACCTGGGGAACCGAGCCTCGAACCGGGGTCCTTAGGCTTCACAGGCAAGTGTTTAACCGCTAAGCCATCTCTCCAGCCCCTTAACAGCTAATTTTGACCTTAAACATGAAATTAGTCAAACAGAAGAGAAGTGATTTTTCACAGGGTCCCTGAGAAGCATACCTGTGTGCTTTTGTGCTCAAAGCTTTAAAAAAGTAAACATGGGTTTGTAATACCAGAAACCAGGTGAGCAGATGTCCGCAGAGTGGCATGGGCTCACTAAAGGTCTCTACTGCCATCGTCTTTTCTTCTCGGCTTTCCCCCCTCCCTGGGATGACCTGTCAGTTGATGAGAGTGGGGTATGAAGTCACCCATTACAATTGTGTTTGGTGTTGTCTATGACCTTAAGTCTAATAGTGTTTGTTTGATGAAGTTAGGGGCCCCATGTTAGGTGCACATATGTTTAGAATTATAGTGTCCTCCTGTTGGATTTTTCCTTTAATCATTATAAAATGACCTTCTTTATTTTTACTAAGTAATATTGGTTTGAAGTCTGTCCTGTCAGATATTAGGATAGCAACACCTGCTTGTTTTCTAGACCCATTTGCTTGAAATACCATTTTCTATCCTTTCACCCTAAAATAGTGACTGTCTTTTATGGCAGTTCAGCAGCTCCTTGCAGCAGATTTTCAGGCCCCAGGAAGGACCTAACAGCAACATATGTAATATATGTCATCCCAATTAACATCTCCATCTAGGACATAGAATGCTTTTTGTGGTATTATTCACCTACTGAATAATTCAGTGCCAGCCACATTTTCATATCTATAGTTCTGTGGTATGTGCAAGTATGGTACAACCTGTTATCATTTAGTATTAACAGGGTTGGAAAGGAAGTCAGGAGGTACCAAATATAACTGAAGGACAAAGAGGGGCAGACCATCAAATGATTCACGCGCCCTGTGTGCATGAAGGAGCACAAGAAGGAACCAGTCCGAACAGCCAGACTGGAAAACTCCACACAGAACCACCAAGGAAACCCTAGCTGACAGTGTCCGTCAAGGCTGTGGTCCAATCTAGCTGGACACACACTGGGTGAGTCAGGTGGAACTGGAAAGAGTGTGAGACATGTAGTTTGGAGAAGTTCAAGCCCAGTCCTACAAAGTTCATCCAGTATGCATCCTCGGGGGACTGCGAGGTCAGGACAAAATGGAGTCACCGAGGACAGCAACAGAGACACAAGGAAGTGGGTCATCTACATTCCTCAAGGAACCACCCAGCTATCATCCCTTCCTTGTCTGACACACAGGAATAACTTTTTGTTGTTGTTGTTTTGAGGTGGGGTCTCACTCTAGCCCAGGCTGATCTAGAACTCAATCTGTAGCCCTGGCTGGCCTTGAACTCATGGCAATCCTCCCACCTCAGCCTTCCCAATGCTAGTATTATACATGTGAGCCACTCTGCTCAGCAGTTTTTAGAACCAGTAATGTTAAGTGGGTGAGTGTTTTCAACAAGGAGTTGGGTCTTTGAAGAGAGTTCTTTATTTTAATTTTAATTTTTTTCTTTCAAATTTATTTTATTAACAACTTCCATGATTATAAAAAATATTCCATGGTAATGCCCTCCTTCTCTCTACCCTCCCCTCTCAATTAGTCTCTCTTTTATTTTGATGTCATGATCTTTTTTTCCCCTATTATGATGGTCTTGTGTAGGTAGTGTCAGGCACTATGAGATCATGGATATCCAGGCCATTTTGTGTCTGGAGGGAGCACACTGCAAGGAGTCCTTCCCTTCCTTTGGCTCTTACATTCTTTCTGCCACCTCTTCCACATTAGACCCTGAGCCTTGGAAGGTGTGATAGAGATATTGCAGTACTGAGAACTCCTGTAACTTCTTTTCAGTACCATGATACCTTCTGAGTCGTCCCAAGGTCACTGCCATCTGAAAAGAGAAGATTCTCTACCAAAAGTGGGAGTTGCATTAACATAAGGGTATGAACATTAAGGGAAGTGCTTACTGGGCAGTTTGATAAGCATAGAACATACATTTATCCAGACATCAGCTGACATTACACCCTTAGGGCTCATGACTATCCCTGCTTTAAGTTTTCAGTATCAGGATGTATTCCCTCCCATGGAGCAGACCTCCAGTCCAATTAGAGGGCAGTTGGTTTCCACCATGACAGAGGTGCCACTATTGCACCCATTGGCTCATTTGGCCTGGGTGGCTAAATATAAGGCTTGCAGTGTCCACTGTGGAGTATCTTCACTGGTGATTTCTCTCTCTCCCATGGAACTGCATGCAGAATGGCTTCTTCCAGCTTTCTGTGAGCTGCTCTACATGGAGGAGGTTATCAGCTCAGTTCTAGCAGGATTTCTCAGTGGCCTTGCAGCCCAAGTATGTAGAGTCTTCAGCAATAGAGTCTTACCATCTACTCCTGGTGGGAAACCAAGGCCCTTGGCAATGGCCTATAATGTTTTGGGGGCATCAGGGCCTCCCTGGCCAACAACTCACTGGAAGGTATCCCATCCCTGGCACTGAAAAATTTCTAGCAACAATCTACAGCTCCTGAGTGTTCCATTGTCCAAAAAAGTAGGGTTCCATATGATTGATTTATATCCTCTTAGATTTTTATTATCCTCCCTCCACCTTTCCTTTACTCAGTCTCTTCCCTTGACCTCACTTTGGGCCTTTCACCCCCCTTAATCTATTCTTCGACTTACATATATACAATACCATCCTATTATGTATCCCCTCCCTTCCTTTCTCTTCCCTTTATATCTCTTTTCTAGCGTACTGACCTTTGCTATTGAGTTTTCTTCCTACTCACACAGAAGTTCAATTATCTGTAGCTAAGATCCACATATGAGAGAGAACATAACGATGCTTGGCTTTTTTGGCCTGGGTTACCTCACTTAATATAATCTTTCTAGACCCATCCATTTTCCTGCAAATTTCATAACTTCATTTTTCTTTAGCACTGACTAGAACTCCATTGTATAAATGTGCCACATCTTCATTATCCACTCATCAGTTGAGAGACATCTAGGCTGGTTCCTAGATGTCTATTGTGAATTGAGCAGCAGTAAACATGGTTGAGCAAGTATCTCTAAGGTAATGAAATGAGTCCTTAGGATATATGCCTAGGAGTGGTATAGCTGGGTCATATGGTAGATTTATTTTTAGCTGTCTTAGGAATCTCCACACTGATTTCCACAATGGCTGGACCAGATTGCATTCCTACTGACAGGGTAGAAGGGTTCCTCTTTTTCCACATCCTCACCAGCATTTATGGTCATTTGTTTTCATGATGGTAGCCAATCTGACAGGAGTGAGATGGAATCTCACTCCTGTAGTTGTAATCTGTATTTCCCTGATGACTAGGGATGTAGAACATTTTTTTAGATGCTTATATGCCATCCGTATTTCTTCTTTTGAGAATTCTCTATTTAGTTCCATAGCCCATTTAAAAAATTTTTTTGTTTTATGTTTATTTATTTGAAAGTGACAGACAAAGAAAGAGGCAGAGAGAGAGAGAATGAGAGAGAGAATGGGCTCTCCAGGGCCTCCAGCCACTGCAAACGAGTTCCAGACGTGTGTGCCCCCTTGTGCATCTGGCTAACGTGGCTGGGGAATCGACCCTTGAACTGGGGTCCTTAGGCTTCACAGGCAAGCGCTTAACTGCTAAGCAATCTCTCCAGCCCTCCATAGCCCATTTTAAATTGGATTGTTTGATTTCTTATTATTTAATTTTTTGAGTTATTTGTATATCCTAGATATTAATCCTTTATCAGATGTATAACTGGCAAAGAATTTTTCCCATTCTGTAGGTCGCCTCTTTGCCTTATTCACAGTGTCCTTTGCCATACAAAATCCTAGTAATTTCATGAGGTCCCGGTGGTTAATCTGTGGTTTTATTGCCTGAGCAATTGGGGTATGTTCATGAAGTCTTTGCCAAGACCAGTTTGTTGAAGGGTTTCCTCTACTTTTTCATCTAGCAGTTTCAGAGTTTTAAGTCTCGTGTTAAGGTCTTTAATCCATTTGGACTTTATTATTATTATTATTATTATTATTATTATTATTATTATTATTTTGTTTTTCTTTTCAAGGTAGGGTCTCACTCTAGCTCAGGCTGACCTGGAATTCACTGTGTAGACTCAGGGTGGCCTCAAACCCACAGCAATCCTCTTACCTCTGCCTCCTGAGTGCTGGGATTAAAGGCGTGTGCCACCATGCTCAGCTGTGGACTTACTTCTTGTGCGTGGAGAGAGAGAAGAATCTATTTTCATCCTTCTAAAGATACATATCCAGTTTTTCCAGCACTATTTGCTGAAGAGGCTATCTTTTCTCCAATGAGTATTTTTGGCATTTTTATTGAATATCAGGTGGCTATAGCTACCCAGACTTACATTTGGGTCCTCTATTCTGTTCCATTGGTCTACATGTCTGCTTTTGTGCCAGTACCACACTGTTTTTGTTACTATGGCTCTGTAGTATAAGTTAAAATCAGGTATGGTGATACCACCAGCCTTATTTTTGTTGCTCAGTATTGTTATAGATATTTGAGATTCTTGTGTGTGTGTGATTCCAAATGAATTTTTGTATTGTTTTTTCTATTTCTGTGAAGAATACCATTGGAATTTTGATGGGGATTGCATTAAATGTATAATTACTTTTGGTGAGATTGCCATTTTTACAATATTGATTCTCCCGATCCAGGAACAAGGGATGTTTTTCCATTCCCTAGTGTCTTCTGCAATTTCTTGCTTGAGTGTTTTAAAGTTTTCATTGTAGAGATCGTTCACTTCCTTGGTTAGGTTTATTCCAAGGTGCGTGCGTGCGTGCGTGCGTGCGTGCGTGCGTGCTTTCTTTCTTTCTTTCTTTCTTTCTTTCTTTCTTTCTTTCTTTCTTTCTTTCTTTCTTTACTTATTTTCTGATGCAATTGTCAATGGGAGTGATTCTCTGATTTCATCCTCTGTGTGTTTGTTATTAGCATATATGAAGGCTACTGATTTCTGTGTATTTATTTTGTATCCTGCTACATGGCTATAGGTGTTTATCAGCTCTAATAGTTTGCCAGTAGAGTCTTTTGGGTCCTTTATTTATAGAATCATGTCATCTGCAAATAATGATAACTTGATCTCTTCCTTTCCAATTTGTATCCCTTTTATGTGTGTCTCTTGCCTTATTGCTATGGCTAAGACTTCCATTACTATATTAAATAAAAGTGGGGACAGTGGACACCCTTGTCTTGTTCCTGATTTTAGTGGAAAAGCTTCCAGTTTTTCCCCATTTAGTAATATGTTGGCTGGAGGCTTGTCATAAATAGCCTTTATTATGTTGAGATAGGTTCCTTCTATTCCCAGTCTCCATAGGACTTTTATCATGAAGGGATGTTGGATTTTGTCAAATGCTTTCTCTGCATCTAATGAAATGACCATATGATTTTTGTCCTTCATTCCATTTATATAATATGTTACATTTATTGGTTTGCATATATTGAACCATCCCTGAATCTCTGGGATAAAGCCTACTTGGTTGTGGTGAATGATATTTCTGATATATTCTTGTATTCTGTTTGCCAATATTTTGTTGAGAATTTTTGCATCTATGTTCATGAGGGAGATTGGTCTGTAATTTTCTTTTTTTATTCTGTCTTTGCCTTGTTTTGGTATCAGAGTGATGCTGGCTTCATAGAAGGAGTTTGGTAGGATTCCTTCTTTTTCTATTTTATGGAAAAGCTTAAGAAGCATTGGTGTTAATTCTTCTCTGAAGGTCTGGTAAAATTCACCAGTGCATCCATCTGGGCCTGGACTTTTTTTAGTTGGGAGATTATTGATAACTGCTTGATGTCTATATTTGTTATAGGTGTATTTAAGTGATTAATCTCATCTTGATTAATTGAGGTTGGTCATATAAATCAAGGTAATCATCCATTTCTTTCTGATTTTCATACTTAGTGGAGTATATGTTTTTATAGTATGTACCTATGATTCTTTGAATTTCTCTGGTATTTATTGTGATGTTGCCTTTTTCATCTCTAATTTTATTAATTTGTGTCTCTTCTCTCTTTCTTTTGGTCAGATTTGCTGAGGGTTTATCAATCTTGTTTATCCTTTCAAAGAACCAACTCTTTGTTTCATTGATTCTTTGTATTGCTTTTTTGGTTTCTATTTCCTTAATTTCTGCCCTAATCTTTATTATTTCTTCCTATCTACTGATTTTCAGTTTGCCTTGTTCTTCTTTTTCCAAGACCTTAAGGTGAAGCATTAGGTTGTTTATTTGAGACCTTTCTAATTTCTTAATATCGGCACTTAATGTTATAAATTTCCCTCTTAGAACTGCCTTCATTGTGTCCCAGAGATTTTGGTATGTTGTGTTCTCATTATCGTTTGACTCTATAAGTTTTCTGATTTCCTTCATGATTACTCCATTGACCCATTCATCATTTAGTAGTGTATTGTTTAGTTTCCATGATTTTGTGTATGCTCTATAGCTTTTCTTGCTATTGATTTGTGGTTTGATTCCATTGTGGTCAGATAGAATGCAAGGAATTATTTCAATTTGATTTTGGTCTCAGTTATGCTGTGCTCCTGCGTGGTTCCCTCTTCGGTGTGCTGTGGTTTCAAGTAGGCTGGCTGGGTCACTGGGTTGCTGCTCTGGTCCCTGGTGTTGGGTTCTTTGATCTCCCTCCTGCTGGTTTCTGGTGCTTGCAGGTGCTTGTGCTGGTGGTGGGGAGGGGAGGCTGTGGATGGAGGCTCCAGTTCTCCCACTGGTCCACGTGATCCCTACCTAGTGATCTGCTCCTCTGTTGATCGCCGCAGTTCTCCCTTCACTTTTTTTGAGTTTGCGAAGAGCTTTGATGTGAGTGGAAAATCCCCTCACCTGGCTTTTCCTGCGGCTTCAGCCGAGCCTGGCAGCTGTGGCCCCACGGACCTGGTGCTGCCGCTGCTGGAGCCACTTCTGCCTGCCTGTGTGGGCCCTGGATGCTCTGCATCTCTCCTACTTCTCTGCTGCCATTGGTAATTTCTTATACATCCCACTTTTTAGTAGAAGAGTATTTTGGTGGGGTTTTTTTTTTTTTTTTGGCTTTTTCTCCCCTAGGCTGCTTTGGCATGGTTCCTATGCTGCCATCTTAACCAGAAGCTAATCTTTAATTTTTCTGAGGGAGGGTCTCACTTTAGCCCAGGCTAACCTGGAACTCACTATGTAGTCTCAGGCTGGCCTTGAATTCATGGTAGTCTTCCTACCTCTGCCTCCTGAATGCTGAAATTAAAGGCGTGTACCACCACGCCCAGCTTGAAGAGAGTTCTTATGTTCAGATTATGAATGAGTTTGTTTCTATACCCTCATATAGATAGTGGTTATGTTGCTTAATCTTACAGTTCTCAGTACTGAGTATAGCACCTTCCATGGGGTAGGTGATGCACAGATATCAACTGAATGAATGAATGGGCTAAGCAGTGAAGCCGGAGGCGATATTGTAAGAGAGCAAACTCAGTTTTCAGTGTTTCCAAATTGCCCCTTCACGTTGTATGTCTTTGGATGCAGCCTTGTTGTCTCCTGACTCTGTCTTTGTAAAGTTGTCCCCAGGAAGAAGAAACACCATAAAGTCATGGACTCTCCTGGGTTGGAGTGATCAAAGGAGATTCTCTTGGGAAGAGCAGATATCTGGGTAGCCTCAGGGTTTGGGACTGCTGGATAGAAAAGCAGAAGAGTCATCAAAGGCACATTCTATACATTTATGGTAACTGACTGTGAACCCTTCCAAATACGCGCATGCCCAAGGCACGGCATGGCAGCTCTGGGAGGTGGACACGGAGTCCTTGTCCTCTCTGGCCAGCTCAGTGCCCTGGTCCCTCTAGCCCAGCCTGTCTGCCCAACAGCTGCCTCCTTGGTGTTCTGGGTCTTGCAGAGTGGGTAGTGTTGTAGCCATTCTCTCATGTCACTTCAGGAAAAGCTTCCCTCTCCCCAGGCTTAGGGGTTGGGGGTACCTGAGGCAAGAGGTGCCACAGAGCTATCCAGCAGCAAGGGCTGACTCGGCCGAGAGCCACGGTACTGCGGGCTTCACTCAGCATCTGTGGCTGCAGGCCGCTCTACATCCCGGCCACGTCCTACCATTGCCTCCTCTTCCTCCTGCTTGGAGCCGCTCTAGTAGCCCAGCCCACCCAACTTCCCTCTAACCATGCCTTCTGGAAGTTACATTTACTCTCTGCGCAGTTTATACCATTGCATACACACAACTCGCTGGCATGTTTGCTTGTAGACTTCTGTGTTGGCTCAGGCACCTTCAGTCCCAAACAGCCTCTCACCTTGGAGATTTGGGCTGGTTGGCCCGCCACAGTATCCATTTCTAGAACCCTCTGACCTCTCAGAGCCCCAGGATACAGCCCACAACTAGTCTGGCAACTTGGCCTCACTGGCTCCTTCCAGCTTCCACACCAACAGTGGCCCTGCAGTCTAACCGCTTGGATGGGACGGTAAGAGCCTGGAGCAGAGGGGCATGTACCCAAGGCCGTCTTCTGCTTGAGATCTAGAGCAGAGCCGATCAGAGTGCCATCACCAAGCTGCCTGAGGCTTCGGGTACCGTTGTCCCTGGCTGCACTGGGTTGGCAGTGTGTCCCCACTCACAGGAGAAAATAGACGTCCAGTTGCCAGGTGTGGTGGCGGACGCCTTTAATCCCCCCACTCGGGAGGCAGAGGTAGAAGGATGGCTGTTAGTTCGAGGCCACCCTGAGACTACAGAGCGAATTCCGGGTTAGCCTGGGCTCGAGAGAGACCCTACTTTGAAAAATCCCCCACCAAAAAGAAAAGAAAAGAAAAGAAGATAGAAGCCCAAATTGGTTACATGAGAGAACCTAGTGAGTGGAGGGGGCGAAGAATGAGATGTGACGTGTGTGTGTCTGGCAAGTCCTGTGTGGTGTGAAGATTGGAGTCGTCATAGTTTTTGGCTGGAAGGAACTTGACTGGATCTACTTCTGTACTTTATTATACTGCAGTAATTTGTTCCTTAGTTGTTTCCAGACAGTGTGTAACGAGGTCCTCAGCTGTGCAGTGCAGATGGTAGTGCTCCAGGAGCTTAGCGTGGAAGCCAGAGGTGCTTCCCTGAGGGGTGAGGTTTGCCGTGTAGTCTGGCATTCCTGGGGGTGGGTGGTGGCTGCGTGCCAAGCACTTGCTGGACACATTCTGTGACTTATTGCAGTGAATGCTCACCTTCAAACCTTTGAGGTGGGCACTGTCACTGCACACAGGTTATAGATGAGAAAATGGGGTCACCACTTCTGGGTGGTCGCTGGTAGATGCAGAACATACCCTTGGTGTGTGACCCTGGAGCCCCAGCTTTGGCAGCAGGTGAGAGGGTTTTTTTTTTTTTTTTTTTTTTTCCTTCCTGGAACGTGGGCAGATCACCCAAGATGGGATGAGTGCTTCTCGTTTTCCCTTGCCAAGTCCGTTCTTGCTTTCTGCTCCTGCCCTCAGCTCTTCCAGGCTAGGCCAGAATGGACTAAATCATAGACATTTAAAAATTACTTATTGGGCTGGAGAGATGGCTTAGTGGTTAAGCCCTTGCCTGTGAAGTCTAAGGACCCCGGTTCGAGGCTCGATTCCCTGGTTCCCATGTAAGCCAGATGCACAAGGTGGCACATGCATCTGGAGTTCGTTTGCAGTGGCTGGAAGCCCTAGTGCACCCATTCTCTCTCTCTCTCTGTCTCTTTCTCTCTCTGTCACTCTCAAATAAATAAATAAAAATAAACAAAATTTTAAAAAATACTTATTTACTTATTTTCAATCAGAGAGAGAGAGAGAGAGAGAGAAAGAGAGAGAGAGAGAGAGGGAGAGAGAAAGGAAAAGAGAGAGAGAGTGTGTGTGAGAGAGGAGCAGGAGCAAGAATGGGTGCCTCCAGCTAGGTCCTGTAGCTGCTGCAAATGAACTCCAGATGCATGTGCCACTTCGTGCATTTGTGGGTACTGAGGAGTCAAACCTGGGTGGTTAAGCTTTCTAGGCAAGTGCCTTAACCACTGAGTAATCTCTGCACCCCCTTAGATCCATATACATTTAAGTAGACCACTTTTCTACATATCCCCTACCATGATTTTGGCCTCTGCCAAGATGACCTTCAGGCCCTCCCCCTTCCCCATCTCTTTCCCACTTTACGCCTTTGAGGCTTCCTCCCCGTCCTCCAGTCCTTAAGTGGGGGTGTCTTCAGACCCCCTGACCCCTGAGCTTAGAGCTTTCCTGGTTGTTACTCTGAGAAATGCTTGCCTATGTCTGCTCTGGGGGTTCTGCATTTCGGTGGCATCCCACAGCCAAGGTGGAGTCTCCGGGGTGGCAGTGAGGTTGAACACTGGGCACACCTGCATGAAGGCTGGCCTTGTTTAAGCCTTTGTGATCAAGTTTCACTTCTGTGGAACAGGAAAGGGGGCAAAAAGAGGGACAGAGTTCTTGAGCCGCTGCATCCAAATGGGAGGAATTTGGAGGGCCAGGTTCGGAGGAACGTCCTGGGCCGAGTGCTGGAAAGCACACATGCACAGCAAAGACGGCGGCTTCCCTCTCGCTTCCCCCACACCTGATGTGAGCCTCCCACAGCCTGACAGGCCAGGCTTCAGACACCCGAGGCTGTTGGTGGACGTGGGTGACTGTGCTAGAAGGCACCACAAATGACATGGCTCCGTGAGCTCGCCTGCCCCTTAGATCTGGGGCTCTCAGGGGAGTCTCCTGGGGATTACATGAACTTTCTGTGTGTGAGTTCACTTGCATGAACTTTCTGTGCCTTAAACTGGGGGCATTAACTCAACTGTCTGGTTGATACAAAAGGGACTGCATGCTCTGTAGTTGGCCCCGGGCCCGCCCCAAAGTTGCAATACCTCACACAGGTGAGGCCATCACAGTTTGTTCCAGCCCAGGCTTTGCTGGGGTCCCCTGAGTGGTTGTTTAGGCAGAGCCTGGCCCTGACTTTGTCCTTGACTCAGGGCATTGTCATCAGAGGTAGCACCCCCTCTTTGGGCCCGATCTCATTGAAACAGAAGGACAGCCTAAATAAAGCCTCTAGCTTCATTTGATTTTAGTTGACCTTAAAAACCAGTAATTAGTTTTGGAGGTCACACAGGTAAGCAATACAATATTTATGTCCCACTAGTTTTGCCGTAGGTGCCACCTCTGGCTTGTGGGTCATGTTGAGAAAGGTTGTCTAGGTCACTTTTCAGGAACTTAAAGGTCACTTTCATCAACAACCATTAGCTCTTCACTGGGGCTCACACAAGTGTCTGATGGGTAATGATTTGATGTTACAAGGTCAAAACTTCTGTCCCTCAGATCATGCTAACATTGCTGTTTCTTTCTTTCTTTCTTTTTCCCCCTGAGGTAGGGTCTCACTCTAGCCCAGGCTGACCTGGAATTCACTATGTAGTCTCAGGGTGGCCTCGAACTCATGGAGATCCTCCTACCTCTGCCTCCCGAGTGCTGGGATTAAAGGCGTGTGCTATCATGCCTGGCTAACATCACTGTTTTCTAATCAGGCATCCTATATGAGGGGCCATGAAATTGATTACACATGTGCAGACAACCACTTCTTTTATCTCCAGTCACTTTCCCCTCACTTCAGACCATCCTGCTTCTCCATCCCACAAACCCTACCACTGGGGAGGCAAATTTGAGACTTGGTCTCCCATCTTCACATCTTTCATGAATAAGTACTGTTTTACAGAACTCATTATTTCAATGACTGTCCTACTGTGTAGGGGCAAAACAGGACTGTTTTGGCAACATCCTCCTCTTTACTAGCTCCCAGCCCTCTGTTCCCCCCTAAGCTACCACCACCCACTTTATCTCTCTCCTTCCTCATGGCCCCATACTTTTGCCTCTTTCAGTGTCTCTAAGAACATCATACCGGGCACTTGGTAAAGATAGGAGGTCATGGGAAAGAGTGAAGGTGAAAAGAAATGAATGGAAAGAACAAAAGGGGCTGGGTTTGGGCTAGTAGAAAGACAGTATCACCTTGATAATGGGATCAAGGCACGCTCAAAATTGTCCTCTAGAGGTTAGAAGTTGTAGAAGGACCTAGAAGCTCCATGTAGTGATGCCTAGCCAGCACCTTCCTTATTTGGTGGCTGCCACTACTATTATGGGATAGTAGATGATGGGGGCATAGAAAGCTGCAGGGAAGGGCTGGAGAGATGGCTTAGCGGTTAAGGCACTTGCCTGTGAAGCCTAAGGACCCATGTTTGACGTTCATTCCAGATCCCACATAAGCCAGACACACAAAGGTGAGGCAAGCGTAAGGTCACACATGACCACTAGGTAGCGCAAGCATCTGGAGTTCGATTGCAGTGGCTGAGCCCCTGGCAATTCTGTCTTTCTCTTGCTCTCTCTAACATAAAAATTAAAAAAAAAAAAAAAAAAGAAAGCTTCAGCGAGGTCTTTCTTCATTGTGGGCCTTCTTTTAGAATGGGCTTCCTTGTGGAAAGTGTAAGGCTCCCAGAAACTCGGGTTTACCTTCTGAAGCCTCAGCACTCAGTGTCCATACATCCTTCTCCAGCTGCCCCTGTGCGTGTTAGAACACATCCCATTCCATCCCCTCCTTGGGACCTATGTCTACACTCCTCCAGATCCCTTTCTCATGGTGACTTCATCACCAGTACCTCCCACCACGGATCTTGCCTCAGCCCATGCCAGGGGAGCCTATCTGTTCTTGTTAAGGTCACAAGTGATGTCCACATGACCAGATCAGCACTGATCTCTCTTCTTGCTTTGATTCTGCCCTGGAACGTTCTTTGTAGAGCTCCGTATCCTGGCTTGCCTCTCACCTACACCTCTTGCTTCTCAGTCCCTTGTCACATCTTCTGAATGTTGGGGCTGACCTCTCTTCCTGAGCGCTCACAGGGCTCATTGTCTTTGGACTCTGGAATGCGCATCTCTGACCCCTTCTCCTGATCGTCACCTGCGACCTCCTCTTAGGTGGCCAAGTGTCTCAGCAAACTTCCCACGCTCACTCATCCTTCCATTCCTGTGGTTGAACATGCTATGACAGAAACATGGAGGAACGTGTTTGTGTCTCTGCACAGTGTCGTAACTTGTTGAATAACAATGATCCACGAAGTACAGCAGTTTAAGTGGCAATTTGCCACATACTTCTGCTTTCCTTGGTGACCTTGGCTGAGGCAAACACAGGATTTTTTTTTTTTTTTTTTTTTTTTGAGGTAGGGTCTCATTCTAGTGCAGGTTAATCTGGAATTCACTATGTAGTCCCAGGGTAGCCTCGAACTCATGGTGATCCTCCTACCTCTGCCTCCCAAGTGCTGGGATTAAAGGCGTGCGCCACCATGCCTGGCTTCAAACACAGGATCTTTTCTTCCAATCTTAATTACTAATGTTAACTCTCAAATCACACATTAACATCTCACAGTAAATCTTTCTGTCATCCATCTACTAGCTAGCTATCATCTATCTTATCTATCACTTCTCAATCTGCCTACGTATGTGTGGGTTACAGAATGTCTACAAAACATGAAAGAAGGAAGAAAACATTCAAAGAGGCCAGGATTGGGAAGTTGCTCAACGGATACCATGACCTGCTGCAGGAGAGGCCCAGGAGCTGCTGTGGACCATGGCGTCAGGCTTCATGGTCAGAGCTGAGCTGCAGGAACAAGGCGAAGTGAAGAGAGGCCCAGGTCCAGAGGAGCGGATGGGCAGATGGATAGCAAGTCCACATGGGCAAACAGGCAGAGTGGCAGATGGCATTTGAGTTGGCTGCATCAACCGTGGGGACAGAGCCTAGTCCCAGGAACAGTGGGAGTTCCTTGATGCACACGTGGTGTGGTCAGATGACAGATTGGTGGGGGCTATCGCCATCTAGTGCTAGGTGTCCACTTCTTTATGGGGTCCAGATAAGGGAGTTACACCCTTTCCCTGGTCTGTGTGTCTAATAAATTCTTTTCTTCTTCCGAATTTTTATTAACAACTTCCATGATTATGAAAAAATACCCCATGGTAATACCCTCCCTCCCCCCACTTTCCCCTTTGAAACTCCATTCTCCATCATATCTCCTCCCCATCTCAGTCAGTCTCTCTTTTACTTTTGATGTCTTGATCGTTTCCTTCTATTACGATGGTCTTATGCAGGTAGTGTCAGGCACTGTGAGGCCATGGATATCCAGGCCATTTTGTGTCTGGAGGAGCACGTTGTAAGGAGTCCTGCCCTTCCTTTGGCTCTTACATTCTTTCCGCCACCTCTTCCCTATTAGATCCTGAGCCTTGGAAGTTGTGATAGAGATATTGCAGTACTGAGCGCTGCGGTCATTTCTTTCCAGCACCACGATGCCCTCTGAGTCATCCCAAGGTCACTGCCATCTGAAAAGAGAAGATTCTCAACCAAAAGTGAGAGTAGCATTAATATAAGGGTGTGAACATTAAGAGACGTGCTTACTGGGCAGTTTGATAAGCGTAGTATATACATTTAGCTCTAATAAATTCTTGAAGCCTGGTTTTTCTGATAGGATTTTGATAGGATCGTGTGCCCCTCCAATCCCAGTTTGCCCCAATAAATTGATAAGGTGGCACCCTTTCTGCTCACAAGGATAAGTCACTTAGTCTGTGCCACAAGGGTGGTCCCAGACAGATAGTCTCATGTGTATGTCCACCCAGGTGCAGAATTAACCCTTTACCCTCAAAATAGAGTTAAAAAAAAAAAGCTGCAGCTTGTAAAATGCAGTCTCTGGGGGCAGAGCACATTCAGAAAAACTTTCGTGTTTTGTTTGTTTTTTTCAAGGTAGGGTCTCACTCTAGTCCAGGCTGACCTGGAATTCACTATGTAGTCTCAGGGTAGCCTTTAGCTCAAGTCAATCCTTGTACTTTTGCCTCCCAAGTGCTGGGATTAAAGGCATGTGCCACCACGCCCTGCAATTTTTTTTGTTTTATTTATTTATTTGAGAGCAACAGAGAGAGAATGAGGCTGATAGAGAGACAGAGAGAATGGGCGCACCAGGGCCTCCAGCCACTACAAACGGACTCCAGATGCTTGCACCCCTTGTGCATCTGGCTAACGTGGGTCCTGGGGAAATCGAGCCTCGAACCGGGGCCCTTAGGCTTCACAGGCAAGTGCTTAACCGCTAAGCCATCTCTCCAGCCCCATGCCCCGCAACTTTTGTTTCACTCCATGTGGAGTAACTTAGAGCAGGACACAGCCTGATCTCAACAGTTCCCACCCGAACCTGCTCCTCTCCTCACACCCTTATGATGCTCACCACACAACTATGCTTGAACTAAAGTTCTAGAAGTTACCATAGGTCTCTCTCCATTTGCTGGGTGAGTCTTACCCACCAACACTGCTGGTTCCATCTGCTTACTGTTTCTTGGGTCTGTCTGCTGCTCCTCACGTGCATTGTCCTGTCTTAGTGCCCTGCACCATCTTCTCACAGTGCAGAAATCTCTCCTCTTCCCTGAACCTCCTTAGCAGCCTGTGTGGACTGTTTTTTTTTTTTTTTTAAAATACTTTTATTTATTTGCAGAGAGAGAGAGAAAGAAAATGAACAGGAATATAAATGAGGATGGCTACACCAGGGCCTCTAGCCACTGCAAATGAACTCCAGATACCGTGTGCCGCTTTGTGCATCCAGCCTTACATGAGCACTGGGGAGTCAAACTTGGGTTTCCCAGGTTGTTAGGCTTTGCAGGCAAGTGCCTTAACTGCTAAGCCATCTCTCCAGTCCCCTGTGTGGACTTTTAAATCAGATCACGCTGTTCCCTGCTTAAAGGACCTGCAAGGCCCTGGCATGCTGGGTGGCTCACCAGCCCAGCATTGTTTTGTGCCACTTGTGACTCTGACCTCCACCGCCCTTGGTCCCAGCTGCTGTTCTGTGTGCAGCTGGACACACCTGGCTATCTTCAGAACATGTGTGTTCACTGGCTGTTCCCTTTCTGGAAATTTCTTCCCACACATTAGCCTAGGACTGTGCACCTTTCCACATTCACCGCTGAGAGAAGCCTTCCCTGACTTTGTGCCACTCTCAGACTCCTCAAGCCTCCTACCCTGCTTATCTATTTTATTTATTTATTGAGTTTTAAAAGACTTTTATTTATTTATTTGCAAGGAGAGAGAGAGAGAGAATGAAAGAGAAGGGTAATGGGCATGCCAGAGTCTTCTGCTACTATAAACAAACTCCAGGTGCATCTACCACATTGTGCATTGGGCTTTACATGGTTAGTGGGAAATCACACCCAGGCTCTCAGGGTTTGCATGCAAGTGCCTTTAACCACTGACCATCACTCCAGCTCCTATTGACAGTTTCATACAAGTATATAATATATTTTGACTATAGTCACCTCACATTACCTTCTCTTGTTGCCCCCCCCCCATCCTCCTTCCACTGGACCCTTTTTTCCTCAACTAGTCTCTCTCTGTCTCTGTCTCTCTGTGTGTGTATGTTCCACTGAGTTCAATTAGGGTTGCCTGCGTAAGCATGGGCAGGGAATGATTTACCAGAGCGCATGCAACTTAAAGTGGCCCCACCACTGAGGAAAATATCTCCTGCTCCTCCAGCAAGCATTAACTGTCAGTAACTCCTCAGGAGGGGTTGGGGTGTCTCATGCTCTACTCCACTGTCCATGATGCAATGTTGATGAGCCCAGTAGTGTGCAGGTCTTCTGTAGACAGTGATCGTCACCATGAGATTATGAATGCAGCGACCACATCCTATCCAGAAGGCAATATCCTACAGCACTCCTGCTCCTCCTCTGGCTCTTACATTCTTTCTGACACCTCTTCCACAATGTTCCTTCAGCTTTGGAGGGTGTGATAGAGATGTCTCACTTAATGTTTAACATGCAGCATTCACTTATTCCCTAGGCACCTAATTTTTTTTTAGAAGTGGACAGCTTGAGTCTGACAAATCATCCATGCTTTTTAAAAAATATTTATTTATTTTATTTGAGAGAGAGATGGAGGGAGAGAGAGAGAGAGAGAGAAAGGGAAAGAGAATAGGCATGTCAAGGCCTTTAGCTGCTGCAAATCAACTCCAGATGCATGTGTCACCTTGTGTATCTGGCTTATGTGGGTCCTGAGGAATCGAACCTGGGTCCTTTGGCTTTGCAGGCAAACGCCTTACACGCTAAGCCATCTATCTCTTCAGCCATTCTCTAGGTACTTTGACAACTTTTTATTTACTTATTTATTTTTTGGTTTTCCAAGGCAGGGTCTCGCTCTAGCCCAGGCTGACCTGGAATTCACCATGTAGTGTCAGGGTGGCCTTGAACTCACCGCAATCCTCCCACCTGTCTCCTAGTGCTGGGCTTACAGGTATGTGCCACTGCACCTGGCAGCATTTTTAAAATAATTATTTATTTGAGAGAGAGAGAGAGGCAGATAGAGACAGAAAGAGAGAGAGAGAATGAGAATGAGCACACCAGGGCCTCTAGCCATGGCAAATGAACTCCAGATGCATGTGCCATCTTGTGCATCTGGCTTATGTGGGCCCTAGGGAATGGAACCTGGATCCTTTGGCTTTGCAGGCAAGTGCCTTAACTGCTAAGCCATTTCTCCAGCCCTTGACAACTTTTTTTTTTTAAAGGAATCGAACTAAAGTCCTTTGGGTTTTCAGGCAAATGCCTTAACCATTAAGCCATCTGTCAAGCCCCATTTTGACAACTTTTGAGTCTTCCCAGTCGTCACTGCCAAATGCAAAAAGAAGTTTCTCCAACCAAAGGTGAGAGTAGCAGTAATTTATGGGCAGAAACACTAATATCTAGAGGGTGACCTGATAGGCACAACATATCTGTTTACCCACACATTAGTAGTAGACTCCCTTCTAGGACCTAGACTGCAGCCATACACTTTTGACTAGGTTTTCAGTATGAGGCATGAATTCCCTCCTTTGGAGCAGAACGTAAAGCTAATCAGAGACGGGTTGGTTACTCCCACAACAACCATGCCTCTATTACACCAGTAGGCACATCTTGCCCGGCTAGTCTAGTGTGCAGCTCACGGGGTCCCCTGCTGGCTAAGACTGGTGATGTCTTTTCTCCCCCTGTAGTCTGCATAGCACTTTCCAGCACTATGACAGCTGGCCAGCCGGGAGGAGGTTTCCAGCTTGACTTCTCAGTGTCCTGCAACCAAAGCATGTGGTGATTTCAGCAACAGGGTCTTTCCATCTAGTTTTTGTTTTTATTTTTTTATTTTGCTTATTTTTATTAATTTATTCGAGAGTGACAGAGAAAGAGGCAGAGAGAGAGAATGGACGCACCAGGGCCTCCAGCCACTGCAAACGAACTCCAGATGTATGCGCCCCCTTGTGCATCTGGCTAATGTGGGTCCTGAGGAATCGAGCCTTGAACTGGGGTCCATAGGCCTCACAGGCAAGTGCTTAACTGCTAAGCCATCTCTCCAACCGCCCCCCCCCCTTCTTTGAGGTAGGGTCTCGCTCTTGCCCAGGCTGACCTGGAATTCACTATGTAGTCTCAGGGTGGCCTCGAACTCACAACAATCCTCCTACCTCAGCCTCCCGAGTGCTGGGAGTAAAGGTGAGTGCTACCACGCCTGGCTCCATCTAGTTCTGATGGACAACCAAGAGAATAGGCAAGAGCCTGTATTGTTTTGTTGGCTTCTGTGGACCCTGCCCCACGACCAGCAACTCATGTGGGGGAGGGACACCCCTGGCTGTGCTCCCCTGCTTTACTTTGATTGCTCATTCCTCTGGGCACTATGTTGAGAAAGTATTTTACTGTCTCCTCTCTTGGGAGCTCCATGAGGAAGGGCGCTCCATCTGGCTAGCTCATCACTGCCAGCAGTACAGCAGAGCCCCGCACAGAGCGGAGGGTCAGCAAACCTTCAGTGAGTGGAAGAGAGACAAAACTCCCTCCTCGCCGCTGACGGGCCCAGACAAGCCAGGAGGAATCACATGTAATCCAATGTCACCGGGCCATGGGGTGGTAGTGATGGGAGATTCCCAGAGGCTGGAGGCACAGAAAAGGGAGGTCAGGGTGGTGGCCAGGGGATGCTGCCACCAGATGGGTCAGTGATGGAAACCCAGGTAGTAGCTAGGGTACAGCTGCTCAGACCCAGATGGACCCAGGTGAGGCAGGACTGAATCCCACCCTGCACTAAGGCAGAGAGGCCAGGATGCAGGCAGGCGTGGGGCAATTTGGTGGGAGATGAAGGAGGAGACAGCTAGGATGCCACTCTGGGTTTATGCACTGGGGGATGGTGGCCCAAGCCCACCCGGAGTGGGACACCAACCAGAGCTGATGTGAGCACCCCTAGTGGCCCCGGACGGAATGAGGTTTTTTTTTATTTTAACCAGGGGAGAGAGATTTTTGCAAGGAATGTGCCATCACATCATGACATGTAACTTGGGGAGGGGCCTGCCTAGACTCCAACCAGTGCTAATGATGACACTTCAAACTGTCAGACCAGCCCCAGGAATACCTAGAGTTGTAGTCTGGCTTTTATTTATTTATTACAATAAATCATATATATATGGCAATGTTGAGGATTGAACCTAGCCCATAATATACTAGACAACTGCTCTGCTTCTGAGCTATATTCCAGCTCTGCTTTTTACTTCTCATTTTGAGACAGGGTCTTGCTACATTCCCCAGGCTGGCCTTGAGCTCACTGTAACCCAACCAGGCCTTGAACATGTAATCTTGCCTCAGCTTCCTGAGTAGCTGGTATTACAGGCCTGTGCCACTGGGCTTGGATGCTGTTTGTCTCTTCAACGTTTTAGCACTGATAATTATTTTCTTTTAAAAATTTTCTTTTATTTATTTGAGAGAGAAAGAGAGAGAAAGAAAGGAAGAGAATGGGCGTGCCAGGGCCTCCAGTCACTGCAAACAAACTCCAGACGCATGTGCCACCTTGTGCATCTGCCTTACATGGGTCCTGGGGAATTGAACCAAGGTCCTTTGGTTTTGCAGGCATGTGCCTTAACTGCTAAGCCATCTCTCCAGCCCTTTCTTTTTTTAAGGTAGAGTCTTGCTCTAGCCCAGGCTGACCTGGAATTTACTACGTAGTCTCTGGGTGGCCTTGAACTCACTGCAGTTCTCCTACCTCGGCCTCCCAAGTGCTAGGATTAAAGGTGTGCGCCACCACGCCAGGCTAGCCCTGATGATTCTTGGGGACCGCCAGGGAACCCGTGGTCCAGACAGAGGGCAGCTAGACTCCCAGACAGCAGAACAGGCGCCTCCCAACCTCTGCAGCGCCCCCTGCTGGCAGTTCCAGCCTGTGGCGGCCGACGAGGGAGCCTCCGGCCCTGTGGGCTTCTCCTGGAGGACATTTCCGTTCTGGGACTTGTCATACTGCAACTTTCCAGCTCTGCTTTCCACACATTTGCCGATGGGGTGTGTGCTGGCTCCAGATAGCAGCTGTTCTCGTGCTGGAAATAGCACTGAGCTTGTGGAAGGGCTGTCACCCTGGGAGAGGAGGGAGCTGCTTACTGAGAAAACCCCCAGGGAATGGTGGCTGTCAACGTGGGGAAAATGAGTGCGCTGAAATGAGGAGACCTTGGGAGATATATATAATCACCTGCACACCTGTAATTGGATTATTAGATTTTTCATGATACACCATTTAAAAAATATTTTATTTATTTATTTATTTGAGAGAGAGAGAAAGGAAAATAGAGAATGGGCACAACACCAGGGCATCCAGCCACTGCAAAGGAACTCCAGACACATGCTCCACCTTGTACATCTGGCTTACGTGGGTCCTGGGGAATGGAACCTAGGTCTTTTGGCTTTGCAGGGAAGTGCCTTAGCCGCTAAGCCATCTCTCCAGCTCTGGGTTCCAGTCTCTTGAAAGCCCGAGCTTTATTTTCTGGTGTGGTTTACTTAATGACCTTGGGTAAATTGCTTGGATGATGGCGGCCTGAGTTTCAAATGGGGAAATAATGCATGTCTCATAGGGCTGGTGGGTGGATTCAGTGACACACAGTTTAAGGGTCTGGGATCAGGATGAACACTGCTCAAAGATACAGTCTAGTAGTCTGGCAGGGCTCACATCCAGTTCGTTTCCACTTTTCATTCCACCAGGCCATATGCCTAGTATGTGGCTTAATAGACCTGGGGAAAAAGTGGTTTTTCTTTTTTTAAAAAAAATTTGTTTATATATTTATTTGTGTGTGTGACAGAGAGGGGAGGGGAGGGAGGGAGAGAATATGAATGAATGAATATGAATTGGCATGCCAGGACCTCTAGCCATTGCAAGTGAACTCCAGACCCATGTGCCACCCTGTGCATCTGGACCATGTGGGTACTGGGGAATCAAACCTGGGTCCCTAGGTGTTGCAGTCAGCTTCACATTGGTGGTAGAAATCACCCAACCAAGAGCAGCTTGTGGGTAAAAGAGGTTTATTTTGGCTTACAGGCTCCACGGGGGAGCTCCATGATGACAGGGGAGAATGATGACATGACCAGAGGGTGGACATTACCCCCTGGCCAACATAAAGTAGACCATAGCAACAGAAGAGTGTGCCAAACACTGTCAAAGGGACACTGGCTATAATACCATAAGCCTGCCCCCAACAATAACACTGCCTTCAGGAGGCATTAATTCCAAGTCTCCATCATTCAGAACAGAGCACCTAAGTTTATGGGGGACGCCTGAATCAAACCGCCGCAATAGGCTTCACAGGCAAGTGCCTTAACTGCTAAGTCATCTCTCCCGCTCTGTTTTTTCTTAATTTGTACAGAGGTGCCATCTGGGCTTCTGATGTTCTCACCAGTGGACACAAATCACACCAGGGTTCTCTGAGGCTCTGCCCCAGGCTTGACAGGAGCCTTGGCCACTGAGCTGGGATGGCTCTCCTGCCCCTGGTGGGGGTGAGGCCTACCAGGATGCTCTGCACATGCACCTCTCTGGACTTCTGGCTACCATTAGTGTCTGGAGTGATGTGGGGTGTGAGTAGAAAGTGGGGTGCCAGGGCCTCATCTCTATCAGCCAGAGTGTGGACCCCAGGACGAGGGTGTGGTCCTAGAGAGGGGACTGGGCCAGCAGAGAGGCTCTGTGAGAGGGCTCATGGGGAAGTGCTGGTAGGAATGGCTTACTGGCCTAGAGCAGGTTCCCTGTGGGTCAGCCCCTGGCCTGCCAAGAAAGACTCCTCAGCCTGAACAGCTGGAGCCCCCACCTACCCCCCCCCCGCCACTCCATGTCGGTGGGAAAAGGGGAGTAATATTCAGGGTCTCTAGGGACCCTCTAGGCCTTTTGCATTTGTCTTCTCAGTTAGAGGAGGTTGTTATCTGCTGACCATGCAACCATGGCTTCTCAGCCCTGTCTCCCCCGCCCCACCCAGCCACAAGGATGGATGCTGCCTGGAGCCAGCATTGGATTTGGCTGCAGGAAGTCAGACGACATCAGAGAAGGGCTGGACTTCTGCTGTCACTCTCCGGCCAGGGCTATTTATACCTGTAGATGCCCAGCGTGGTGCCAGGTCCCTCCTCTGTGGGCTCAGTAAGGATAGTATTTCCAGAATGGAAAGAAGAGCCAGGGATGTGCTTGCCTGCAAAGCTTGCGGAGGTTTTGAAGGTTGGAGAGACACTTCAGAGTGAGGTCCGTGGCTTAAAAGCAAACCATGTTTACCAATGCTTTCCAATAATGAAGGAATCATAACCCCATTACAGGAAATATAATATAGAAAAGCATCTTATATGAGAGAGAGAAAGAGTGTGTGTATGTGTGTGTGTGTGTGTGTGTGTGTCACTCCATCCCTCTTTTTTTTTTTTTTTTTTTTGGTTCTTCAAGGTAGGGTTTCACTTTAGTCCTAGCTGACCTGGAATTCACTGTGCAATCTCAAGATGTCCTTGAACTCACGGTTGATCCTCCTCCTTCTGCCCCCGAGTGCTGGGATTAAAGGAGTGTGCCATCATGCCCGGCATCTTTTGCCCATTCTTGTTTGAGCCGGGGTCTCTTACCGACCCCCAGCTTGCTGTTTTTTTTCATGAGCTCCAACGATTCCTGGGTCTCTGTTCCCCCAGGACTAAGGTTACAGTGCAGGCATGTGTGGCTATGCTCAGCTGTTTCTGTGGGTTCTAGAGATTTGAACTTGGGCCGTCTCAGACCCCTTCAGGCCCTCAGGCTTATGCAGGAAGTACACTTAACCATGGGGCCACTTTTTAGCCTCCAGAAGATCAACTTCACACATACTGTCTCACACTTTCTCTCTCACACACATACACTCTCTCTCTCATACACACAAATGAAAGAATAATTAGAAAATATTTTAAAAATAAAATTGTGTGTGTGTGTGTGTGTGTGTGTGTGAGAGAGAGAGAGAGAGAGAGAGAGAGAGAGAGAGAGAGAGAGAGAATGTGTGTGTGTGTTTGGGTGTACTGGCATCTCTTGCCAGTGCAGATGAGTACCAGATGCATGTACTACTTTCATACCTGGCTTACATGGGTGCTTGGTAATTGAGCCTGTCGTGGCAGATTTTGGAAGCAAGTGCCTTTATTTTTATTTGTAAAAGATTTTATTTGTTTACAAGGAGAGGGAGAAAGAATGAGAATGGGCTCACCAGGGCCTTTTGCTACTGCAAATGAGCTCCACGTGCATGCTCCACTTTGTGTATCTGACTTCATGGGGGTCCTGGGGAATTGGATCCCGGACTGCAGACTTTGCAAGCAAGTACCTTTATCCACTAAGTAAGCTTTCCAGCCCCCAACCAAAACCCGTTTTGACACTAATTTTTAGTTTATATTAATTATAACAGGTCATTCTCTCTTATCCCCTTGCCCCAGCTCCATTCATCCTAGAGAGTCTACCCTCTTCAGTGGGCTTATGGGATTCACTGTGGGGTCACGAAGGCCTCAGTCCGTCCCTGTGGAGAAGTAGGGGCCTGTGCCTCAGGATATTCCTATCCACTCTGTGGCTCTCACCATCTCAGAAAAGCGTTTTGAAGACCACCCCTGTCCCATGGCTCTGAGAAGCCCCCGTTAGCATCTCATCGCAGTTCTGCTGTCCCGGGCGCTGTCACGTGCTCCTGTGCTTCTTTCTAGGGAGTCAGTTTCCGTCCTTGCATTTTTGCCTTTGACGCTGTCACACAGGCATTGGCACCAAACAGCATGAGCATCCTTTTCATGGATGTCAGCAGAGTGGCTTGTAGCCAGACCGCACGAGATCTGTGTGGCTCTCTCCAGACGTAATACTCGAGTGTCCTGTCACAGGAGGCATCTTGGCTACCCAGTGCGGCGGTGTGGCAGCGCTCCTCGAAAGGGCATCATCATTAGGGAACAAGCTGCAGCTTGTTGCAGAGCCCAGTGATGATGAAGAAGGAAGCAAGGATTATAGCTTCCTGTTCCAGATGGTAGAATGGAGGCTACAGACCCAGGCGGGAGGTGGGGGGGTAATTGCTGTGACTTGGCTGAGGGTGTTTCCAGAGGCCTGTGTTTACATTAATCAAGAACGAGGCACTGGACAGATGGCTCAGTGGTTAAGGTGCTTGCCTGCAAAGCCTAATGACCTGAGTTCGACTCCCCAGTGCCCGTGTGAAGCCAGATGCACAAAGTGGTGTGTGCATCTGGAGTTCGTTTGCAGTGGCTGGAGACCCTGGTGCACACATTCTCGTTCTCTCTCTCTCTGCTTGCAAATAAAAAGAATGGTAAGATGCAGATATGGAGACAACCAAGCCGGGCGTGGTGGCGCACGCCTTTAATCCCAGCACTGGGGAGGCAGAGGTAGGAGGATTGCCATGAGTTCAAGGTCACCCTGAGACTACAGAGTGAATTCCAGGTCAGCCTGGGCCAGAGTGAGACTCTACCTCGGGGGGGGAAAAAAAAAAAAAAGCCAGGCGTGGTGGCACACGCCTTTAATCCCAGCACTCGGGAGGCAAAGGTAGGAGGATCACTGTGAGTTCAAGGCCACCCTGACACTACAGAGTGAATTCCAGGTCAGCCTGGGCTAGAGTGAAACCCTACCTCAAAAAAACAGCAACAACAAAAACCCCAAAAAACAAACCCATATATAGAGACAACCATCACAAGGGAAGGGGTTTTTATACGCTCAGATCCCTGGAGATAGGAGACAGCCCACTGTGCAGGACCGATGGGAAGCCCCAGGGCCAGTTGGGAGGCAGAAGAGCTAGGGAAGCAAGGGCAAGAACCTTCCCAAGCAGAAATTAACAAAGCAAGTTTTTAGGCTCAGGATTGTCCGCTTGAATCATTTCTTCCGGCTCTGGGCTGAGGGGCTGTCCCTGGTTGCCCATACTGGGTAGGGGAAAGAATGGTGGAAGAGTGTAGAAAGCCCAGGGAGAGGCGTTTGAGCCCCGCTCTGGCTGAGTGGCGGGCACGTGTGTTCTCAAACTAGTCTGCCCGTGTCTCTAGGAAGGGCAGTCCCTGCAGGGTGGGCAGCTCCCAGGGGTCAAGCCTCAGAAACACGCGGTTAGTACCTGTAGTCAGCAGCAGAGACGGGGTGTTCAGGGACATTGGACACCCAGGAAGGACTTGGCATGGACTCTCTCCACAGGGAGGCGGAAGCAGGCTTACTAATCTCAGCAGAAGGCAGCGTCACTACAGCAGATGGTGGAGAAACTTCCTGCCGTTATTCAGCCCTGACTCAGCTCCGCTCTCAACCGGCTGAGGGCCTGGAAGCAACCGTCTGATTGCCTGGGTCTCCCTGTGGCACCTGGAGGCAGCATTTGGTGCATCTGGTGGCAGGAGAGAGGGATTGATGGGGGTATGCTTCTTGAGCTTCCTGTGTGCTAAGCTTATGCCCATCAGGGTCTTTGCTCAACTCTGCCCTCTGCGTGCAGCAGTCTTCTCTGACCTTACGGACAAAGAGGCCAAGGCTAGACAGAGCTGTTAGGCCTAAAGTAGCTGCCTTGGTTCATTCAGGTTGCTATAACAGAATCCCATGGATTGGGTGGCATATAAACAATGGAATTTATTTTTAACATTTTATTTTGTTTATTTGCATGCAGAGACGGGAGTCAGGGGGTAGGGAACACAACAGGGCCTCTAGCCACGGCAAATGAACTCTACACGCCAGCTGCGCTTTGTGCATCTGGCTTTATGTGGGTGCTGGGGAACCCAGGTTGTTAGGCTTTGTAGGCAAGCACCTTAACCCCTGAGCCGTCTCCCTAGCCCGGCAATTTATTTTTCATTGGGCTGTGTATCCAGGATTCAAGCTTCCTGCTTCTTGGACAGCATAGAAGGGACAGAGGGTGTCTTTCAGGTGTCTTTTGTAAGGGCTCATCTCCTAATGCCATCACCTCAGGGGTTGGGATGTCAACCTATGAATCTGGGACATACATTGACATCCAGAAAGCAGTTGCTAATGAGGGATGTGAGCCCCGTGCTGAACCTAAGCTCTCTCAAGCTGAGATCCCCTAGACACACGGCACCCGCTCCCTCAGAATCATCAGTTGCCTTGTTGGGTGTAAAGGGAGATGTTGAGGATGAGGAGAAAGGGCCAAGCAGACACCGGAGGAGGCCAGACTGGCCAGTGGATGGAGGAGATGAGAAGCTAGTTGGTCAGAGGGACAATATTGCCCTGGTTCAGACAGATAGCTTTGAGAGGAGAAAGTCATGGGGAGAGGAAGTGACCCAACAGACACTCCAGAGATGTGTCTACGTCACCAGCTCCCTGAGGACTCTAGACTTCTGATTATCGCAGCGTCATTTGCACCTGGAGCTTTTCTTAGCAGCAGCCTGAGAGCAGGACTTCACCCAACCCAGTGGATTCCAAAGGCTTAGTGACATGGGCTCTGGTTGCCAATGAAGCTATTTGTGATGACACCACACCTGTCTTTCCATTGTGTGACTGGAAAACTACGTTGGTTAGAGCAGAGGTCACGGACTTGTGTGGTGGCCCCAGGGTGACCCCCCCCAGTTCTCATTTGCAGATAATGCCCTCTCTGTCAGCTGGCTAAAGAAAGGGATTTGCTAAGGATTTAACTTAAAAGCAAAGTATCAGCCCGGAATCTCCGATATAAGTGGCTGAGCAAGTGCGTTGTGCAACGGGGCCTCCATGAGCGCTGCTGCCCGGTTCCAAGATCCCCGCCACCTCTGCTGTGCCCTGCACCAGCAAAAACCATGCCTTGCGCCTTGTCATCCTGCTCAGGGAGCTGCTTGGAATCGGTCGAATGTTTCTGATAGGTTTAGCCACAGTAGTACCCAGGGCCCTAGCCACAGAGGCATCTGGGAAATGTAGTCTTTAACTTTCCCACCTCTGTGGTGCAGAAGGTAGAGTGATACCAAGGATAGAGTCCCTGCATTTGAGATGCTCACAGGTGGAAGGGGTGCAGAACAACGTCATGTGCTCTAATTAAGAGACAGTGTGCGGGGCTCGAGATACAGCTCAACGGTAGAGCACTTGCCTAGTGTGCATGAGGTCATGAGTTCAACCCCACGTTGTTTTTTTTTTTTTTTTAATGTACAGTAAGAGACAGTGTGTAGAGCTGCTCAGAGGTCTCAAAAGTGTCAGCAAGCCAGGCGTGTTGGCGCACGCCTTTAATCTCAGCACTCAGGAGGCAGAGGTAGGAGGATCACCATGAGTTCGAGGCCACCCTGAGACTACAAAGTGAATTCCAGGTCAGCTGGGGCTACAGTGAGACCCTACTTTGAAAAAAACCAACCAACCAAACAAACAAAACATTGTCAGCCGTTGAGCCTGGGTACCAATGTTGAGTTTGCAGGGTGAGGAAGAGAAATGAGGGCCAAACTGAAATGCACAAGAAATACACAGGGAAATACACAGGAAAGAGGTGTTGGCTATTCTGTTCTCATGAACTCTGCTCATATTCCTTCATGACAAGGGAATAAAAAGCATGTAGCTGGCTATATAAAACAATTTTTTTTGCAGCCTTGTGCATCATAGGCAAGCACTCTACCACTGAGCTAATCCCCAGCTCCCCTTTTTTGGTGTGTGTGTAGAGTATGTGTGATGTGGTGTGTGCTGTGTATGTGGCATGCGCACATGTGTACATGTCACATGTGTGCACGCCCAGGCTAGAGAAATCTAAAGCTCACTGTTATATTTCCTTGCGACAAGGTTCTTCCTCAACCCAGAGCTGTAGTTTTGGGCCAGCAAGCTTCAGTGATTTTCTGGTTTCTACCCTCTGCAGGACTGGATTTACAGATGTCCTGAGGCCACACCCAACTTTTATGCTGAAGGAGCAGGTGCTCTTACCCACTGAGCCATCTCCCCAGCCCTTTGAATAAGTTTTCTTTATTATTATTATTATTATTTATTTATTTGAGAACAACAGGCACAGAGAGAAAGACAGATAGAGGGAGAGAGAGAATGGGCGCTCCAGGGCTTCCAGCCTCTGCAAACGAACTCCAGACGCGTGCGCCCTCTTGTGCATCTGGCTAACGTGGGACCTGGGGAATCGAGCCTTGAACCGGGGTCCTTAGGCTTCACAGGCAAGCTCTTAACCGCTAAGCCATCTCTCCAGCCCACACCACACCAGTTATTCTTGTAGGCATGCAGGGGCAAACTCAGTTTCAGTTTTAGTGATAGCACACACAGCGTGAGCATGGGCGCTGGTGGAAATGGAGATACTCTGTAAAATGGAAAAGGCAGAAGCAGTCTCACCCTGCCTGTGGCCGTGTTGTAGGCCATTGCCCTGAGAGTGGGAGAGAGTTCAGAAGGGTGGGCTGATTTGCTGCTGGCATCCAGGGTGGTGGCTTGATGCCACCAGCCTCCAGCTCTGTCCAATCACAGTGCACTGAGCCTGTCCCTGTCTCCCCCCTCACAGCCGCTCACGTGGATGATACCTGTGCCCACCTTTTGGTGTTGAAGTGAGCACTGCTCTTATAAATGCTTACAGCTCCAGGGGAACCAAGTGTTCCCACATCAGAGTCCTCCACTGGGTCCTCTGCTCAGGTGGGGCTGCTTTGCCTACTTTGTGGGGCTAGAACAGTCCCCTTGTATCCAACAGGACCCTTGGCGTGCCTTGGGAACCTGTGCTGTTTCTCTGTGTAACCTCTGTCCTCATTGGTTTTCAGGTACTTTGAATTTTACGAGGGGCCTTTAGAATATAACTCCACAAGATGCCTGGAGCTGAGGCACGAGATCCTGGAGGTGAAGGTGCTGTCCATGTGAGTGGGCGGGGCTGGGGAGGGGCGGGATGGATGGGGTGGAGCCAGACCCCATTGCAGAAAGAAACCGGAGATGCAAGGCAGACCTGGCGGAAGGAAAAAATGGAAGGTCTCCTTCCATTGGCAAAAGAAAGCCCTGGAAGCCTTTTATGACAAAAGGCCAAGTTTGCAAGGTCACCGCTGCTGACTGGGGTGTTAAAGTCCTCGGCTCAGTTACCAGTTTCCTTGATTATCATCGCTGGGCTCCCATCATGTAGACATCCAAGAGGGCATAGGAGTGTCTGACCTGAAATTCAGTACTTTCTGCCACAAGGTTAAGCTTTTGCCCTCTTGCTGTTGGCCTTTTACAATGTTTATTTCAAGCTTTGATTTGTTGATGATTTAAGTGATATAAAATTTAAGCGCTGGGGCCGGAGAGATGGCTTAGCGGTTAAGCGCTTGCCTGTGAAGCCTAAGGACCCCGGTTCGAGGCTCGGTTCCCCAGGTCCCACATTAGCCAGATGCACAAGGGGGCGCACGCGTCTGGAGTTCGTTTGCAGAGGCTGGAAGCCCTGGCGCGCCCATTCTCTCTCTCTCCCTCTATCTGTCTTTCTGTCTATGTCTGTCACTCTCAAATAAATAAGTAAATAATGAACAAAAAAAAATTTAAGTGCCCCCTTCTTACAGACAGTGAGTTCTTATTCCTTGAGGCCCATCGTGGTCTTGTATATATGCTTTCAGAGTGCATGTGTGTAAGTTGATTTAAAAAATATATTTTTAAATCAGGCGTGGTGGCACACACCTTTAATCCCAGTGCTCAGGAGGCAGAGGTAGGAGGATTGTGAGTTCTAGGCCACCCTGAAACTACATAGCGAATTCCAGGTCAGCCTGGGCTAGAGAGAGACCTTACCTTGAACCTCCCCCTCCATAATAAAAATAAAAATATTTTAAAATAAATGGTAAAAGGATACCTTTCCCCATGGTTCTTCCTCTTACCCATGGTTCCCTAATAACCTGTTGAGAGGAGAAGTTGTATGCCCAACTTGAATTTCCCATCCTGCAGGCTAACACAGACAAATTTATTTGGTATTAATCATGCAGAGCTCTGTATTTATTTGGAAACACTGACATTTAGATAAACAAAATATAATTTTATTTTCAGAGGTAGGCATTGTTGCATGTTTATTTGGACTCCTGGTCCTCTGACATGACCCCAGGGGCCTCTGCCATGGCCTGCAGCCAGAAGTCTTGATATGATACCAGGCAGTGTGGGTCATGGGCAGGGTGTGGGCCTTGGGGTCAGGCAGGCCTGGATCCAAAGCCAACTCTGGGCATCACTAGCTTTGAACTGTCAGGAAGATTACCTCGTTTATTTGAGCCTTTCCTTATAAAACATGGAGATACCTCTTCGGGGCAACAACAAGCAGAAATAATGTTTGTGGACGTGGATGGACACACATCAGGGCCGTGGCTCACACAAAGGGTACGCAATAAGTGCTGATGCCTGACTCTTCCTTTCCATCTCTTGTTTTTCCTTTCGGGAATTGGTGCCCACAGTACCTTTGGGTTGTGACACACGGAGTCCGTGTGAGTGAACTTTCCATCACAGCAACACATAGCTGAGATAATCAACTTATAAGGAGCAAAGGCATGTTTGTTTTGGCTTACAGTTGTGCAGATTTCGATCCATGGTCATTTGGCCACACTGATTTTGGGGCTGTGTTGAGGTAGCATGTCACGTCAGGAGCCTGGGGCAGAGCAAAGCCTCTGTCCTCATGCAGGATGCCAAAGAGAAAGACGGAGACTGTTCTCACTCTCTCCTTCATGGGCACGTCGATGTGACCTGGAGACCTCCCACTTAGGCTTCATTTTGAAAAATATTTTATTTTTATTTATTTATTTGACAGAGAAAGAGGGAGAGAGAGAGAGAAAGAGAATGGGCATGCCAGAGCCTCCAGCCAGTGCAAATGAACTTGATGCATGCACCTCCTTGTGCATCTGGCTAATGTGGGTCTTGGGGAATTGAACCTGGGTCCTTTGGCTTTGCAGGCAAATGCCTTAACTGCTGAGCTATCCCTCCATCCCTCAGTTCTTTTAAAAAATATTTTATTTTTATTAATTTATGAATTGAAAGAGAGAGAGAGAGAGAGAGGGAAATAAAGAGAGAGAATGGGCATGCCAGGACCTCCAGCAAACAAACTGTAGACATATGTACCCCTTTGTACATCTGGCTTACGTGGGTCCTGGGGAATTGAACCTGGGTCCTTTGGCTTTGCAGGCAAATGGCTTAACCACTAAGCTGTCTCTCCAGCCCAGACCTCACTTCTTAAAGCCCCCCCCAACTCTTAGTAGCACCACCCTGGGAACCAGCCTTCCATGCTGGGCCTCTTTTGGAGATAATTCAAGATCTAAACTACAGCTGACTCCATAAGCTCAGCAACTGCTGGAAAAAGCCCAGGTGTGAGGCCATGTGTGCAGATGGGATCATCTGTGCTGGTTCTGGTCCTATATTGACCAGTGGTCTGTGTGCCTTCCCTAGAGATGAACACTAGGAAACCTGCTTCTCATGGGTTCCGTGTAGCTGTGGACTGAGCACATATTCCTCTGTTCCCAGCTCTCAGAGAGTTCCTAGCCCAGCAGTGAAACAGGCCCGAGTAATCCTGTGGAAACAATGGGTGAAGGAGGACTGCATGTTGTCTTTCCCCCTGCATTGGAATCTGCAGACCGGATTTTAATAAGCATAGCATAGTGTGATCTGACTGGTGTTGGGAATGCTGATGAGGGGTTATGCTTATGTGACAAAGACCACCCAGACCTCTGTTGGGAGCCAAATTCATCAGTAGAAGGCTCCTGCCTATCTTCCCTCAGACTTCAAATATTTCAGGCATTTATATGTTTTTTAAAAATTATTTTAATTTATTTACGAGAGAGAGAGAGAGACAGACAGACAGACAGACATTGAGAGAGAATGGACATGTCAGGGCCACTAGCCATTGCAAATGAACTTCAGATGCATGTGCCAACATGTGCATCTGGCTTATGTGGATATTGGGGATTTGAACCTGGGACCTTAGGTTCTTAGGGTTTGTAGGCAAGTGCCTTAAACACTAAGCCATCTCTTCAGCCCCATTTATATGTTTGACTGGCATTCTAGACACCCTCGTTGGTGATGTATCTCAGAGTTTCCTAAGGGGAAATAGTTAACTTTTTAAAAAAGGTATTTTATTTATTTATTTGATAGATAAAGGGGCAGAGTGAGAGCAAGAGCGAGAGAGCAAGAGAGAGAGGGAGAGGATGGGCACACCAGGGCCTCCAGCCACTGCAAATGAACTCCAGATGCGTGCGCCCCCTTGTGCATTGGCTAACGTGGGTCCTGGGGAATCGAACCTGGGTCCTTTGGCTTTGCAGGCAAATGCCTTAACCACAAAGCCATCCCTCTAGCCTGGAAACAGTTAACTTTAACTTAAAAATGTATAACTTCTTCATGGCAAGTCAAGGTCTGGATGAGGAGTGCTGAGAATCCCCATCAACTGGTTAAAATAAATAGACTCCATGGTTTCCTGTCCCTCTCGTCAAGGTTGTTCTGCCTGTGGACGTTGGTCCTTACATCAGGTTGCCAGGGCTATTGTCACAAAGTCCCACAGGGCACGTGGCTTAAACAGTAGTCAGTGGACACCTCGTGTCCAACTGGCTGTTTCTTACAAGGAAGCCAGTCCCATTGCATTACAGCCCACCTTGGTAGCTTCATTTTTACCTCAGTTCTCTTGAAAGACCCTCTTTCTCCAAATACAGTCACTCTGTGAATACTTGGGGTTAAGCCTTTGACAAATTTTGGAGGAGATACAATTGAGCCAGTAACAGTTCTCAGCGCAGCTAATATTTTGGGGTGAGAATGAGAAGTTACCAAACCCCCTGGATTTGTGGGTTTACACACAAATACTTTGGGGGAGTAAGGAGCAATCGCATATCCCCCATGTCTCAGCCCACTGTTGTTCCTGGTCATGGACTCTCACTAGTAGTGTGTGGACCGTTTCCCATCTAGCGTGAGTTCCCAGCTCTGTCTTTGGAGCGTGTTGTCTAGCAGCCCTACCTGGTCACCTCAGGCGTAGCTGGGTGTTGCACAGCCTGTCTCTCTCCCACGGCAGCTAACCTTTTTGGGGTCCTGAGCTCTGGGAAGTAGAGTAGGTCATTTGCGAGGCATCAGCTGTGTCCACCTGGAGGATGCTGGGACCTAGCGAACACAGTGCTGTCCTTTCCCCAAGCTGAGAACAGCAGTTGCTCTCTTGTCGCTGGGTCAAAACCCCTGACCAGAAGCAGCTTATGGGAGGAAAGCCTTATTTTAGCTTGAAGTTTTGAGAGGAAGTTTCATGAAGGTGGGGAAAACATGGCAGAGCAGGCAGAACAAGCAGCTGGGACGTCACATCTCATCACAGCAGAAGACAGCAGTGTGAGTAAGCTAGCTCTGAACATTCAGTGGAGTGGACCTCCAGGTCTGCCCCAAGTAACACATCTCCTCCAGCAAGGCTCCACCACCTTCCCCAATTGCCACCACCTGGGGATCAAGTGTTCAAAACACATAAGGAGGGTGGGCGGACATTTCACTTCCAAACCTTTGTGTCTTCCACGGGTGAAATTAGAGAGCCTTAGAGGCTGGCTTCTGATCCAAATGGCTCTGACATCATCTGGGGACCTTCAGGCTTTGCTGTGCTCCAGCTCAGGACCATAACATGAGCTCGCATCAGGGCTGACCTCGAGTCATTGGGAAAAGGTCAAATCCCATCTGTGGATGGATGGATGGATGGATGGAGGCAGCTGGCTGCATGCACTCATGGCCCTTCGGGTGCACAGAACATCAGGTGGTGTTTTCTCTGAGCACACAGGAAGAAGTGATTCACCCAGGAATAATTTTGATTCAAAATTGCTCAAAGCCGTGGTAAAAAAAAAAAAAAAAAAATCAGTCAAACAGAAAATTCCCACATGAAAAGTACCTCTCTCCCAGTCAGTGTCAGACACATGAGGAGTCACTCTGCAATCCCTTTGTTAGAAAAACGCTTTGCTGCTAATTCTTATTTTATTTTATTTATTTATTTATGAGAGAGAAAGAGGGAGGAAGGGAGGGAGGAAGAGAGAATGAGAATGGACACACCGGTCTCCAGCCACTGCAAGTGAACTCCAGATGCGTGTACCACGTCATGCCTCTGGTTTACGTGGGTCCTGGGGAATGGAACACGGGTCCTTTGGCTTCTCATGCAAGCACCTTAACCGCTAAGCCATCTCTCCAGCCCTGCTGCTAAGTCTTGTTAAACTTCTCTGTGCTTGGCTTTAGTCGTCCTAGTGCCCCTTCCTCTGTAAACACAAGCTCTCAGTCGCTGCCTTTGCTCAACACGCATGGGGTTGTGGCCGAGAACTCCTGGGCTGGCCTCTCTGGCTGCTATCTTTCCCATCTCTCTGGGGTCGGCAGTTCAGCGCAGAGGCCGTCAAGGAGGTCAGTTGAGAAGCTGGGAGTCACTAGCACTAAGCAGATGCCCACTTTCTGGTTGGGAGGCTCTTGGTGCCTCGTGGAGCTCAGTTTCAGAATAGCATTCACAAGTCTGCAGCCGCTGCCAGACTGGGGCTCAGTGAGGGCAGGAGCTGAGCTGACTGCACGTGCACAGGCTCAGGACGGAGGAAATGGGTGAGACTTGGGTGCAAACGGGAGGACAGAGAAGGAAAGGGAGAGAAGGGTAATGAGATGACGTGTGGCGACTCAGTCACAGAAGCTTAGAGTGTTAAAATGCCAGGCCCTACCCCAGGCCTTTTCTGCAATTCTCGGGTGTTTCTGCTGGTAAGCACCCCCTCCTGTCAGTAACGCTGCTATCTCTGGCCTCCCCAGGGTTCACAGATGTCCCCCTTTGCTGGATGAGTATCCCACCTCCTTCCACCAGGGTCATTCCTCTCCCTACATTTCCCCAGTTTGAAGGGGGTATACATGTGGTTTGCGACCCCGAGAGTTCATGGGCTGGAAGCCTGGTCCTTAATATGAGGTGATAGAACCTTTAAGAGGTGGGGTCTAGAGAGAGACAATTAGGTTATTGGGGTCATTACCCTTAGAAGTGATTCAAGATGATCTCATGGAGTGAGTTAATTTCTGCAAACATAGGCGCCCTGTCTTGTCACGTGATAGCTTCTGAAGCATCCACTTCCCTTTCTGATTCTCTGCCATGTCGTGAGGCAGTCAGGGTGTTCCTCACCTGAGGCCACACCAAAGGGCTCACCTGATCGGGAATTGTAGCCTCTAAAACTGTGAGATAAGCATCTAGCCTCAGGTATTTATTATAACAACAAAGAACCAACTAATCCAGGGCATATTCCTTAGTTCGGGTTCTTCCATGAATGGTTTCCCTAAGTAACCTGTCTCTTCTTTTTTTTTTTTTTTTTAAATTATTTATTTATTTATTTATTTGAGAGCGACAGACACAGAGAGAAAGACAGATAGAGGGAGAGAGAGAACGGGTGCGCCTGGGCTTCCAGCCTCTGCAAACGAACTCCAGACGCGTGCGCCCTGTTGTGCATCTGGCTAACGTGGGACCTGGGGAACCGAGCCTCGAACCGGGGTCTTTAGGCTTCACAGGCAAGCACTTAACTGCTAAGCCATCTCTCCAGCCCCCTGTCTCTTCTTTATAGTGTCTCTAGTCCTTGAATCATGTAAGATGAAGCTTTAAAACTCCCTGTTTTTCAGTTCTTCCTTCTACCAGTGGCTTCTGTCATCCATGTTTATGTCTTAAATGTCAAGGCTTATTACATCTACATTTAAAAAAAATTTTTGTTCATTTTTATTTATTTGTTTGAGAGTGACAGAGAGAGAGAGAGAGAGAGCGCACCAGGGCCTCCAGCCACTGTAAACGAACTCCAGACATGTTCACCCCTTTGTGCATCTGGCTAACATGGGTCCTGGAGAATCGAGCCTTGAACCGAGGTCCTTAGGCTTCATAGGCAAGTGCTTAACCGCTAAGCCACCTCTCCAGCCCACATCTACATTTTATTTGTAACCAAAACAAACCTTCTTTAGAGGTTGACTCTAATACTTGAAGATCAGCAAACAATATTTTTCATGATTGGGGCAACTATTGTTTACTGAAGACTAAGGAGGCTCCCTGGCTCAGTCTTCTTTCCTGATTTTTTTTTCCTCCTTGGAGCTTCTAGCCATCTTTCCCCATCATCTTGATTTCTACTGCACCTTATTTTTTTCCTGCCTCTCTTATCAGTCAGGTCCCCTCTGGGGTCTCCTTTCATCCTGTGGGACCACCTTGCTTTCTTCATGGGCCACATTGAACTTGCCCAGCGACTTCTGTTCTCTGACTGTTTAGGTTGAATACTCCAAAGTTTTAAGGGAAAGGAAATAGATGCAAAATGAAGGCACACCAGGGCCTCCAGCTGCTCCAGATGAACTTTAGATGCATGTGCCACCTTGTGCATCTGGCTAATATGGACCCTTGGGAATCAAACCTGGGTCCTTTGTCTTTGCAGGCAAACACTTTAACTGCTAAGCCATCTCTCCAGCCCAGCAATTTGTACTTTTTATTTGATTTATTCATTCATTCACTCAACAATATTTATCAAGTGTCTGTCTTTTGCTAGGTACTGTTCTGGAAGCAGGAGAGACAGCCCTGAAACTATAGAATGTACAATCAAAAATTTGCAAATGCAGGTATCATGGCTGATCAGTTTAAAATGCCTAAATGTAAATTTATAAACTAATTCTTTTTTTTTTTTTTGTATTTTTGAGGAAGGGTCTCACTCTAGCCCAGGCTTGACCTGGAATTCACTAGGGAGTCTCAGGGTGGCCTTGAACTCACGGCAGTCCTCCTACCTCTGCCTCCCGAGTGCTGGGATTAAAGGCGTGCACCACCATGCCCGGCTTTATAAGCTAATTCCTTATTGTGGGTTTCAGTCCAAGGGAGAATCAGTCATGATTTTGCTGAGATGCTTAAAGTGTAAGACCCGAAGCCGGGCGTGTTGACGCACGCCTTTAATCAGGAGGTAGGCGGATTGCCATGAGTCCAAGGCCAGCCTGAGACTCCCTAGTGAATTCCAGGTCAGCCTGGCCTAGAGTGAGACCCTACCTTGAAAAACAAAAAACAAAACAAAACAAAAAATTAAGGCCTGGAGTTGGTCTTCATAGGACAGGGGTGTCTCAAGTTTCTCTTCTCTCTTTTTTAAAAAATATTTTTATTTATTTATTTGACAGAGAGAGAGAGAGAATGGGTGCTTCAGGGCCTCTAGCCACTGCAAATGAAGTCCAGATGCATGAGCCCCCATGGGCATCTGGCTAATATGGGCCCTGGGGAATTGAACCTGGGTCCTTTGGCTTTGCAGGCAGATGCCTTAACCACTAAACCATCCTTCCAGCCCAGGTTTCTCTTCTCTTGACCTGCATTTGTGAAGGTAGTGTCATGATCATGAACATTCCTTTGCTGTGCGCAGTGCAGCGCTTTGGTGGGCATTCTGAAAGGGAAACAGTCCCTCCCTCCCTTCCTTCTTTCCTTCCTCAGGATTTCATGCAGCCCACACCGGCCTTGAACTCACTGTGTCGTCAAGGGTAGTCTTGAACTCCTGATCCTCCAGCCTTCACCTTCTGGGATTACAGTGTGTACCACCATAACCAGTTTTATTTGGTGTTTGTTAATATATTTGCTAGCAGAGAGATACAGAGAGGATGGTAGGGTCTTGCCATAGCCCAGGCTGACCTGGAATTCACTATGCAGTCTCAGGGTGGCCTCGAATTCACAGTGATCTCTGCCTCCCAAGTGCTGTGATTAAAGTCATGCGTCACCACACCCAGCTGTTCCCCCACCACCCCGAGGTAGAGTGAACTCTAGCCCAGGCTGACCTGGAATTCACTATGGAGTCTCAGGGTGGCCTCGAATTCACGGTGATCCCAAGTGCTGTGATTAAAGTCATGCGTCACCACACCCACCTGTTCCCCCACCACCCCGAGGTAGAGTGAACTCTAGCCCAGGCTGACCTGGAATTCACTATGGAGTCTCAGGGTGGCCTCGAACTCATGGCAATCCTCCTGCCTCCGCCTCCTGAGTGCTGGGATTAAAGGCTTGCGCCACCATGCCCGGCCACCTGGCTGTTGTGGGTTTTGTTACAGGGGGCAGGGCAGAGCTGGCAGGGCAGGTGGGTTTAGGAATGACTAGTTTGACTTATTTGGACAGGTTCTGAGGCTCAGCGTCTGTTGCTGTTGTCTGATGCTTGGTCCTGGGAATGACTAGGGAAGGCGAACAGTGGCTGGCTAAGAGATGGCTCTGTGGTTCTGTCTGTCCATGAGAGGCAGCTCTGGGATCTCTGCATGCTGAGTTCGCCATCCATTAGAGACAGAGAACAAGAGAGTAGAGCTCATGCAAAGAGCACTAGCTTGCAGATCTGTCTCACAGGGGAGGGGAGAGGAAACATCTTGGGAAAGGGTGACACGTGGTGCAGCCGGGTCCTCTCACCTGCACATGCTCGCTCTCTCTCTCTCTCTCTCTGTCCTCTGCTCCCAAAGGGTGAAGCAATCAGAGCTGTTCGACAGGTGGAAGAGCCTCCAGATGTGCAAGTGGGCGATGAACATCTCGGAAGCTAACCAGTTCAAGTACGCCTCGTTCACTTACCCCCTCCCGGTGCCGTGGCTCCCCACCGCCCCCTCTGCACACATTCACTAGCCCGCCGTCTCTGGCTCGGGAAGGGCACCTGCGACGGAACGGGCCCGGGTGGGCTCAGGGATCTGGCCAGCTGCTGTCCTCCCCGCTCTCCCGCAGCACTGCAAGGTCAGGGCGCTTCCAGCACATTCTGGCACTGCCGGAGCTTCCCAGCAGTGTGGTATTTGCTCCGGGCCTCCTCACCTTCCCCACCTCTCACTTCCGGGCTGGTGTCTCTGCTTGGCTTCCTCACACCTACACTGCGCCTCTGGGTTCCGACAGCTTCTGCCTGAGGTCTGAGCCCCGCTGATTTCCGATCCCTCCCTCTGCAGCCACTGCTAACGGAGTGCAGATTCTCAGAGGTGGGAGCTGCGTACTAAGGCTCTCCTGTGCGGGGGCAAACAGAAGGGAGGGGCTCAGGAATGCTTTTCCATTAATGGTGAGCTTTGGGGCCCTTTCCATCTCTCACATCCTGTGGTATCATTTCAGTGCAGACAGACCACATGCTAAGGAATTGATGTGGTCTTGGCAACTTGTGTGTAAGCTAGATGTTGGCCACTCAGGCTCAGGTATAAATATATTGAGGAGCAAGTGACGTGAAGGAGTCCTATAGGGGAAGCTGGGAAAAGTGAATGTCACTAAGCACTTGTATTTTCTTTACTTTTTAAAATATTTATTTATTAGAGAGGGGGAGGGAAGAGGCAGATAGAGAGAATGGGCATACCAGGATCTCCAGCCACTACAAACTCCAGACGCATGCGCCACATTTTGCATCTGGGGAATCAAACCCCGATCCTTAAGCTTCACAGGCAAGTGCCTTAATCGCTAAGCTATCTCTCCAGCCCACTTGTATTTTCTTTATTCCAACCAGTGACAATTTTAGTCCCAAGAAGTAGAGTAATGGTTTGTTTTGTTCCCCTCCATTCCTCTCTTGTCTCTTATTCTTTCATTTTTTTTAAAGAGGTGATGTCTGCCTCTCAGTGGAAGCACTTTGCCTATTTTCTGACTTGTTTTTATTTATTTATTTGAGACAGAGAGAAGGGGGAAAGAGAGAGAGAGAGAGAGAGAGAGAGAGAGAGAGAGAGAGAGAGAATATGGGCGTGCCAGGGCTTCTAGCCACTTCAGTTGAACACCAGACAGGTGGCTACCTTGTGTGCATGAGTCACCCTGCGCACATGCATCACCTTGTGCGTCTGGCTTACGTGGGTTCTGGGGAGTCAAACCTGGGTCATTAGACTGCACAGGCAAAGCGCCTTAACTGCTAAGTCATCTCTCTAGCCCCCAAAATGGCAGTTTTCAGAAATGTAAATTTTTGATGTGTTGAGCCGCCACAAACTGGTTCTAGAAGCTTCTGTAAGGCCACGGAATCCCAGCCCAGGTCTGAGCATGGCTTGAGGAGACCCACTGCCATAAAAGCCCAGGGGAATCTGAGCAAAGTGATGGAGGGCCTGCACAACCCGGTGTCCCCGGGGCTAGGGAGGCCTGGGCGCACTATGGTGAGGGGCAGTGAAAACCGCAGGGCTGGAGGATGTGGTGGGTCCCGGCAGAGGCAACGGGGAAAACGACGCAGCAGGAGAAACACGGAGTTCCATGTGGGAACCTTGGGCAGGGAGCTGAGAGCCCCGGCTTGCGTGAGGCTGGGCAGGGCTGAGGGCACTAGACTGGGTTGAGGTGTAGGAAAAGGAGGCGATAACAGATTTCACTCGTCCTGGTCGGAACGGAAAAGCTACCCTTTGCTCTCACTTCAGGCTCCTGGAAAATGCTGAGATCCTTCCCAGGTCGGCAGGAAGCTGGAGCAGTGCAGGAGTGAGGCATGAGCATTTCGATTGCAGGAGTGCAGTCTTAGAACCCCCTGCTGTCTGCAAATAGACGCTTTGGCATTTGGTTGATACCTCAGTCACCTGTAGGCTTGATTTGTATGAGCCAGTCTCCTTCAGTGGGGGCTCTTGCCAGTGGAATGACAAGACAAGTTTCTGTACCCGAAAAAGCTCAAGGGGCCCTGTGATGCCTGGAAGTGTTGACTGTGGTCTGTGCCTTGCCAGGCTTCTGGCTTCCCTTCTGGCTCCCCAGTGAAGTCCCAGCCAGTGGCGATCACAGGGCTTTGTGGAGAAAAGCTCCCTCTCCCAGGGCTGCCTGGGCCCTAAAGCTGACTGTGCCCGGAGCCATGCTGGGCTGAGGGGTTCCGCTGAAGGAGGGCAGTGATCTGCGTCCTTGGTCACAACCAGCGTCCTTTGAGGTCAGGGCGTCAGGTTCCTGGGACAGGGAGCAAAATGTGCCTGGGCTGTGACTATCACGAGTCTTCTTGGCAGGCCCTGGAGCAGAGAGAAAATCTACCCTTCGCCTGGCCGGTGCTTTGGCAGCAGCAGCCCCATCTTAAAGCTCTGCAGGCTTTTTTTTTTTTTTTTTCCTTTTAAAGCTAGTGTGTAAGTTTTAACCCTTCTTCTACTTAGGTGAAAACTGTAGGTTTTTTTTTTTTTTTTAAATAATGAAGTCAGGGCTGGAGAGATGGCTTAGCAATTAAGGCGCTTGCCTGCAAAGCTAAAGGATCATGGTTTGATTCTCAGGACCCACGTAAGCCAGATGCACGAGGGGTCACATGCATCTGGAGTTCTTTTGCAGTGGCTGGAGGCCCTGGCGCACCCATTCTCTCTCTCTCTCAAATAAATCAATAAATAAGAAATAAGAAAGTAAAATAGATTTGAAAAAAACGAATGAACTCAGGCTAGAGCTTTCACTGTGCAAGCATGCAGACCTGAGTTCGCACTCTCCAGCACCCGTGCCCATGCTGGGTGGGTGTGACAGTGTGCCTGTAGTCCCAGGACTTAGGAGGCAGAGACTGGGGACCTTTGGGGCAGGTTCGCTAGCTAGATGAGCTGAGTAGAGGAGAGATCAAATGAGAAACGCTGCCTTAGTAAATAAGGCGAGAGCAGTCAGTGAAGACACTAGATGTCGACCTCAGCCATCCACAGACGTGTGCGTGTGCACCTCCCCCACCTATACCCACACACGTGAACACATGTCCACACACATACCGTAAGCACACATGTATGCATGAAAGGGGAATAAAAAAGAATGAACTCCTGAAACCAATTCGAGGAGCCAGAGTCTACTTTCTTCAGGAAGCAAGCAGGGACCAGCCTACCATCCCAGCTCTGGCCCTCTCCCCTATTCCTAAACCAGTTTCTGAATGACTGAAACGGCAAGCTGGGCATAGTGGCACGTGCCCTTGGTCCCAGTGTTCAGGGGGCTGAGGTAGGAGGAGCGCCATGCGTTGGAGGAGAGCCTGGGCTACAGAGTGAGTTCCAGGTCAGCCTGAGCTAGAGTACGACCCTGCCTTGAAGAAACAGCAGCAAAAATAGTGAAATGGGCTGGGCATGGTGGCGCACACCTTTAGTCCCAGCACCCAGGAAGCAGAGTTAGGAAGAGTGCCGTGAGTTCAAGGCCACCCTGAGACTACATAGTGAATTCCAGGTCAGCCTGAGCTAGAGCAAGACCCTACCTTGAAGAAACAAAAACAAGCAAACAATAAAAAAAGTAGTGAAATGGCATCTTCTGTGGCCATACGGGCCTTGATTTTGTAAGAGTCTGCCAAGGAGGCTTAGCTCCCAAGGGTGTGCTCCGGCTTCCATGGTCTTCAGGTCACTGGATGAGTGAAGCTGGAAGAGGGTTTCAAAGTAGTGGGGCTGGAGAGATAGCCTAGTGGTTAAGGCACTTGCCTGTAAAGCCAAAGGACCCCCGGTTCAATTCCCCAGGACCCACATAAGCCAGAGGCAAAAGGAGGTGCATGCATCTTGAGTTCCTCTGTAGCGCATGAAGGCCCTAGCATGTCCATTCTTTCTCTCTCAAATAAATAAATTGATTAATTTCAAAAGAAGTAGTGGAATTCTTAGAGGTCTTGAGGCAGCTGAGATCTCTGGACACCAGGTAGTTGAACACACCCGTGCCCCACATTGTGTGTGGTTTGGAGAGGCAGAGTTCTGCCATCAGGGCTGACCTTCCAGCACCAAATAGCAGATAATGAAATGTGTGGTCCTGTGTGTCCCACAGCCTTTACAAAGGCCATCATCGGGACTCCCCACGGAACCAGGCCTGGGTCATGGAAGGGCAGTAGGAGAGACAGGGAGGTCCAGGTGCCGGGAGGATTCTGAGGGGCAGAGGCTGCCAAGCAAAGGTGCTGGGGTAGGAGTGAATGTGGGTGGGGCGTGGCCGTGGGGGAGAAGAGGCCCAGCTCATGGCGCCTCTGTTCTTCATGAGGCTGTGCTCTGCCTGGCGTCACCCTCCTGTCTCCCGTGCCTGGCAGGTCCACCTTGTCCAGGTGCTGCAACGCCCCTGCCTTTCTCTTCACCACCCAGAAGAACACCCCTCTGGGGACCAAGCTCAAGTACGAGGTGGAGACCAGTGGTATCTACCACATCAACCAGGAGATCTTCCGCATGTTCCCCAAGGTGTGACTCCCTGTGGGGTGGGCTGGGTGGGAGCAGGAATCCTCTGCGCCTTGGTCCTGTGTCCTGTGCGCTGTCTGTGGCCCAGAAACCCACCCGCTGGCTTTCCTGAGGGGTCTTGTCTGAGTGTGGTGAATGCCAGCCGGATCTGGTTTGTGTGAGCTTTGGCAGGGAAGAGTTTAAAATTCTGCCTCTGGCATGCTTTCTGGGGACACCCTGCAGATATCTGGAAGAATGACTGCACATTTGTTTCCCACCCAAGGCAAGCACTGCAGAGAGGGCTGGAGAGATGGCTTAGCAGTTAGGGCACTTACCTGCGGAGTCTAAGGACCCAGGTTCCATTCCCCAGTATCCATGTAAGCCAGATGCATAAGGTGACGCATGTGTCTGGAGTTCATTTGCAGTGGCTAAAGGCTCTGGCACACCCATTTATATTCTCCATCTCTCCAATAAAATAAATAAAATATTTCTTAAAAAAAAACTGCATACAAAGTATATGAGCACCAGAAAGCAAGACCTAATCATGTGACCTTGGTGGTAATTTTTGTCCTTCAAAAACTCAGCCAAGGAGAGATGGCTTAGCAGTTAAGCGCTTGCCTCTGAAGCCTAAGGACTACAGTTTGAGGCTCGATTCCCCAGGACCCACGTTAGCCAGATGCACAAGGGGGCGCACACGTCTGGAGGTTGTTTGCAGTGGCCTAAGGCCCTGGCACGCCCATTCTCTCTCTCTGTCTCTCAAATAAATAAATAAAAACAAACAAACAAACAAATAGACAAAAAACCCTCAGCCCACTGGGGTTTGGACCAAGCATTGGGCTAGCTGCTCCTAACATAACCTCAGTAATATCAGAAGTGTAAACCAGAGAGGCAGTTGTTTTTTTCCCTTCACTTAGGAAGCCTGGAGGTCAGCAGTAGCACGGCGATTCTCCACCCATGGGGGCCACAGGGTGAGGGGTCCACACACAGGGTCCATTTAGGCCCCCGAGGCTCACATTGGCTGATCACTGGTGCAGACCCCAGCTCCAGAGTCTTAGAGAAGGGCTTCAGAATTTTCACTGTCAGCTGGTTCCGATGGTTCTGCAGGGTGAAGATGGGACCGCCTGTACGTGGAGGCAGGTGCAAGGGATGTGCTCATAACCACGCCCTGGAAGGACGGCTCTATGCTGCCCTGAATTGTGGGGGATGCGAATGAGCTTAAAATCAGAGTTTATGTTCTCTCGCTGGTTTGACAGCGCTCTGGTAAGACTGTTCTGGGGCCTTGGGGAAAGAGCTGAATGGAGCAGATGTCACCTGTTCGCTCTTGAGTTACAGTGCCAGAAAGGATGGTCTTAAGCCACCTTTACCAGGTGGGTCTTGCAAAGCCTTGATTGTGAAGAGGATGACAGGTGAACTTGCATCTCACACAGAAACAGTCTGGGCTGGCCTGTGCGTCCTTGGAGAGTCAGGGAATACATAGACTGCCAAGAGCAGAAATATATAGCTGGGTAACCAAGCAGTTTCTGGAAAGGGCTAGGTAGTCAATAGGCTTTGCAGGTCACCTTGTCACTGTCACAGCAGCTCACTACAGTTGTCCCGGCACAAAGCAGATGTAGGCATGTTAGACTAATGAGGTCAGTTGTGTCCTAATAACACAGAAACCTAAATCTTATGTAATTTTCAAATGTCTTCTTTGAGTTGTATTCAACCACTTGAAACTGTGATAGTCACTTTCAGCTTGGTGACCATACAAAAACAGGAAGTGGACTAGATGTGACCTCCAGGCTGTAATTTCCCAGCTCCCTAGTCAGAACATGTGACATTATAGTATGGCATTTCCCCAGCTTCCTTTAACAAAGCTATTTCTTTGGGATTTTAAGGCCCAGCTTCTGTCCCCATCCTAGAGATTCTGATCCTGTGGTTCTTAGATAGCTCTCAAAGTGTTATTTTCAGACCAGTTTTGGTTCTTAGAAGTTTGGGACACACTCATAGAAAACAGAAGTCTTTGATGATTTCCCCCCAAAGAAGACATGATTTTTCCTGCCTCTGGTAGGTCACCCAGTGCAGCTGCCCTCGCTGGCTGTGCCTGTGCATTTCCTACCCTGCCCCTTGGGCCTGTCCCTACAGGGAAAATGGGCCAAGGACACAGAGAGGGCCTCACAGAGAGACAGCAGCTCTAGACTAAGCCTCGTTCCTGCTGCTTAGTGATTCTCCTTGGGAACCCCTGGCAGCCAGCTGGGAGGGATCTAATAGTAGCCAGCTTCCTGATTGCTCTTTTCATCTGAAAATTGAGTCCAGGGCTGGAGAGATGGCACAGCGGTTAGGGCGATTGCCTACAAAACCTAATGACCCAGGTTTGATTTCCCCAGAAGCCATGGAAAGCCAGATGCACATGGTAGCACATGCATCTGGAGTTCATTGCAATGGCTAGGGGCCCTGGGGTGCTCATTCTGTCTCTCTCTCTGCCTCTTCATTCACATACACACTCTCTCAAATAAATAAAATACTGAAAAAAATTTAAAAAAACTGAGTCCACTTTCCATCCACATTCTCCACAAGGCTGCCCCGGGGAGCCAAGAGTCTTGGAGGGAGACAGCCGGGAAGAGGTGAGACGCTCAGGTGAAGATGGGGCTGGCGCTGGTCTGACGCTGTGCCTGTGTCTCCCCAGGACATGCCCTACAACCGATCCCAGTTTAAGAAGTGCGCGGTGGTGGGCAACGGGGGCATCTTGAAGAATAGCCGCTGCGGCCGGGAGATCAACAGCGCGGACTTTGTCTTCCGGTAAGAGGATCGCCTCGAGTCGCATTGGCTGCTCCCCTCGCTCCCCTTCCCTCACTCCCTGCTCTCTGCTGCCACCCTTCAAACAAGCTGGGGAACCCCCCCTCCCCTCTAGTGCTAGCCCTGTCCCTTTGGTGGGCTGTGGACACTCTTGGGTCCTAGTGTCCCGTCTGCAGAATGGGAGGAACATATAGACCAGAAAAATCCCTGTGGATGTAAGGGCCCTGCAAAACAGAGGGCTGTGCAGAACTGATGGTGGGGTCATGCCCCCCCCCGCCCCCCACCCTGCTGTAACCAAGCTGGAGGGTGGCCCTCGTGTTCCTTCTTCCTCATCTGAGCACTTTTCTCTGCGGGGGTCTCCCTTGCCTCATTGGCCCTGCTGGAAAAAGATGGACCGAGAACAGTGTCGGGCGGATGCTTGGGGAGAGCCTGCAGTGCAGTCTGTGGGCCGAGGCTTCGCGGTGTCAGGACACTCAGCCTCGGCGGCGAGGGGGGCGGTCGAGGTTTGGCGTGGCTAGAGGTCCTACTGTGAAAATGTGACCCCAGTCCTTAGGCCCTCGAGGGAGGCCAAGGGCACCCTGCTCCGAGCTTGGCAGGAAAGTCACCTCGACCTCTCTCCACCTCCCATGGCAGCTGAGTGCTCCCTGTGGCTTCCTGGTGGGTCTAGGATGGAGAGAAGAGTCTTCTACCCCCACAGTCCTCCCCATCATGGTGGCAAATGTGGGAAGCTAGCCGGGCTGTAAAACCTCAAGGCCTGCCTCTCTAGTGACCCACTTCCTTCCTCCAGCAAGGCTCTGCCTTCTTTTTTTAAAAATGTTTTTACATTTTTATTTATTTATTTGACAAGGAGGGAGGGAGGGAGGGAGGGAGGGAGGGAGAGAGAATGAATGAGAATGGGTGCATCGGGGCCTCCAGCTGCTGCAAATGAACTCCAGATGCGTGCGCCCCCTTGTGCATCTGGCTAACATGGGTCCTGGGGAATTGAACCTGGGGCCTTTGGCTTGCAGGCAAGCGCCCTAACCGCTAAGCTATCCCTCCAGCCCAAGGCTCTGCCTTCGGAAGGTTATATAACCTTCCCCAACAGAACCAGCAGTAGTGAATCAAAGCATTCAAACACCTGAGTCTATGGTAGGGCATTTTTTTACCTTCAATCTACAATAGTGAGAGGAGTATTTACAAGCCATCATTTAAGAAGTTAAGCCCTTGTATTGAGTTCTTAGAACAGCCATTCTGCCCTTCCCATTCCCTCCAAGGGTGGTCAGTGCCCTGAAGTTTGGGTTTACCACTCATTGTTGAAGTCCATGCGGTATTCCTGGATATTTTATTCATTTCTGCTTGCTTGGGGTCTATATGAGGTTGCTGCTGCTGCTGTAACAAGTGTGACTTAAAACACACAATGTAGCTGGGCGTGGTGGTGCACACCTTTAATCCCAGCACTCGGGAGGCAGAGGTAGGAGGATTGCCGTGAACTCGAGGCCACCCTGAGATTCCATAGTGAATTCCAGGTCAGCCTGGGCTAGAGTGAGACCCTACCTCAAAAAACAAAACAAAACAAAACCAAAAAAAAAAAAAAAAAAAAACCCCACAATGTTTATGGTCTCACTGCTCTGGAGGTGGGAAGTGTCAGTGGGCTGCAGTCAAGACCAGCAGGGCTGAAGGGGAGAGTCCGATGTCTCTCTCAGCTTTCAGCTGCTGTCTGCCTTCCTCGGCTGGCGGCTCCTTCCACAGCAGCCCTGGAGTATCTTCTCATCGCTTTCTCTCCTCTGGATCTGACTCTATTGTCACATGTTCCTCTCTTTCCTTCCTTTCCTCTTTTCTTTCTTCCCCCTCCCTCTTCTCTTCCCTACTCCCTTTCTTTTTTTAAAGATTTATTATTTATTTATTTGAGATGCGAGGGAGGAAAGAAGGGGGAGAGAGAGGGAGAGGGAGGGAGGGAGGAAGGTTGGGAGAATGGGTGCACTAGGGCCTCTAGCCACTGCAAACGAACTCGACATGCATGTACCACCATGTGCATGTGGCTTATGTGGGGCCTGCAGAATCGAGCCTGAGTCCTCAGGTTTCACAGGCATGTGCCTTAACCACTAAGCCATCTCTCCAGCTCCCTTCTCCTTCTAAGACAGGAATCTTACTGTGCAGCTCAGGATAGCTTGGAACTGCCAGCCTCTTGAGTGCTGGGGTTACAGGTGTGCACTCCCATGCTGGGTTCACGCGCTTCTCTCTCCTTCCTTGTTACAACACGGTCTTACAAAGGCCCCTGGGACTGCACTGGACACATGGGTAGTCCACAGCAATCTCTCCCATCTCAAGTGTGATGTAATTTCAACTGCAGAGTCCCTTCTGCTGGAAAAGGCACATGCCAGGGAGTAGGCTTTTGTGGGTGCCTTGGGGCCCACCACTTTCCCTTCATCGGGGGCTTTCCACCAGTTATATTCCTGCGCATACTTCCGCCCTTGCTTGCCACTCAGTATTGGGTTTCTGAGACTCATCTTTGTGCCACATTTATTTGGTCTTCCTCCTGCCAGCTGACTTTCACACCCTCCTTACTGCTTCTCTAGAGAAGTCCTCCTCCTGGGTTCTTTGTCTGTCTCAGTGCCATGAGCTTGTCTGCCCAAGACCAGGGGTGACCTCAGCTCACAACTACATATTCAGCTGACGGCTTCTTTCCTCCTCTGACTGCAACTTCAGGGACCTCAGAGACTGATCCTTTTTACTGTCCTGATATGGAGCAGAAAGCACACTAGTTTGTAATCTAGCCACAGATGATCTCCCCAGCCAGCGACTCTTGCATCCCTCTGCTCCTCTTAATCACCAGTCCTTCCTTCTATGTGCCCCCCACCCCTGACCATCTGCAGATGACTGGCCAGTGTTGTCAAGCCGCCCTATCTTCTCCGCAGGTGCAATCTGCCCCCCATCTCGGAGAAGTACACTGTGGATGTGGGGGTGAAGACAGATGTGGTCACTGTGAACCCCAGCATCATTACTGAGAGGTCAGTGGTCTTCTGTCTGTCCTTTGGTGGCCGACAGTCACATGAAGACACTGAGCTTTGGGAACATGGCTGGTCTAGATTGAGACATGTCAGCTGTCTGCATAAGATACCCACTGGGTGTCAAAAACTCAAAAACTTAATACAAACAAAAAGGTGTAACATATCTCGTAGATTTTTAAAATACTAGGGACAAGTTGAGATGGTAGCATTTTGGTATATTAACTTAGTAATATAAAATATTTATTAATATTTTCCATTATTTCTTGTTACTTTTCAAAAACATACTTGTTAGAACATATAGTATCACATGTGGGGCCCACATTATATTTCTTTTTTTTTTAAATTTTTATTTATTTGAGAGCGACAGACACAGAGAGGAAGACAGATAGAGGGAGAGAGAGAGAATGGGCGCGCCAGGGCTTCCAGCCTCTGCAAACGAACTCCAGATGCGTGCGCCCCCTTGTGCATCTGGCTAACGTGGGACCTGGGGAACCGAGCCTCGAACCGGGGTCCTTAGGCTTCACAGGCAAGCGCTTAACCGCTAAGCCATCTCTCCAGCCCTATATTTCTTTTCATGTATTCATTTACTTACTTATTTGAGAGAGAGAAAGTGAGAGAGAGAGAGAGAACTAGCCCGCCTGGGCCTCAGCCACTGAAATCAAACGCCAGACACTTGTGCCACCTAGTGGGCATGTATAACTTTGCACTTGTGTCTTTTTTTTTTAATAAGAGAACCAGGCGTGGTAGCACATGCCTTTATTTTTTTGTTGTTGTTTATTTTTATTTATTTATTTGAGAGTGACAGACAGAGAGAGAAAGATGCAGAGAGAGAGAGGAGAGTGGGCGCGCCAGGGTTGCTTAGCCACTGGAGATGAACTCCAGACGTGTGCATCTGGCTAACGTGGGTCCTGGGGAATCGAGCCTCGAACCGGGGTCTTTAGGCTTCACAGGCAAGCGCTTAACCGCTAAGCCATCTCTCCAGCCCCACTTGTGTCATGTTTGTGCATCTGGCTTATGTGGGATCTGCAGAGAGATGGAACATGTGTCCTGGGCTTTGCAGGCAAGTGCCTTAACCACTAAGCAATCTCTCCAGCCCTATTTATTTTGAGAGAGAGAGAGAGTGAGAGAGAATGAGAATATGAATATGAATATGAATGGACATGCCAGGGCTTCCAACCACTGCAAATGAACTCCATACGCATGCGCCACCTTGTGCATCTAGCTTACATGGGTCCTGGGGAATTTAACTTTGATCCTTTGGCTTTATAGGCAAGCACCTTAACCGCTAAGCCATCTCTCCAGTCCTCCACATTATTTTTCTTTCAGATAGTGTGAGTCTAGATGGCTGTCTCCTAAGGATGGGTCAGGAACCCTTCAGGTGTGTAACCAGGACAGGCAATGTGCAGGTATGAGGGAGACCTTAGCAAGGATCTCAGCTTTCACCTGCGCCCCCCCTCACACCCCCAGAAGTGAGTGCAGGGCAGGGCTCTAGGGAAAGTCTCCCCTTCTCAGCCGTGCCCACCGTGCCTCCTTAGGCCGCCCTCATCCGTTAGGGCTAAGCATAGTTCTCTCCTGGTAGCTACACACTAGTAAAGCATGCCTTTGGGCTGGAGTTGGCCTCTCCTGCCCCCGCTTACAAAAATACACCCGTGGGGCTGGAGAGATGGCTTAGCGGTTAAGCGCTTGCCTGTGAAGCCTAAGGACCCCGGTTCGAGGCTCGGTTCCCCAGGTCCCACGTTAGCCAGATGCACAAGGGGGCGCACGCGTCTGGAGTTCGTTTGCAGTGGCTGGAAGCCCTGGCGCGCCCATTCTCTCTCTGTCCCTCTATCTGTCTTTCTCTCTGTGTCTGTCGCTCTCAAATAAATAAATAAAAATACACCTGTGCCCGAGAAAGGCCCTACTCCATCTGTTGAGGCGCAGAAGAGCAGGTTGCACAGGTGGCCTCGTGAGCCCCCCCCCCCGCTCCCCGCCCTGCAGGGGGTGGGAGGAGGGGGCCGGGTGGGCGTGGGCCTCCCCTGTCCTCACCCTGCCGCCCCCCCCCCACCCGGTGCAGGTTCCACAAGCTGGAGAAGTGGCGGCGGCCCTTCTACCGCGTGCTGCAGGTGTACGAGAACGCGTCGGTGCTGCTGCCCGCCTTCTACAACACGCGCAACACGGACGTGTCCATCCGCGTGAAGTACGTGCTGGACGACTTCGAGTCGCCGCAGGCCGTCTACTACTTCCACCCGCAGTACCTGGTCAACGTGTCGCGCTACTGGCTCAGCCTGGGCGTGCGCGCCAAGCGCGTGAGCACGGGCCTCATCCTGGCCACGGCGGCGCTCGAGCTCTGCGAGGAGGTGCACCTGTTCGGCTTCTGGGCCTTCCCCATGAACCCCTCGGGGCTCTACATCACCCACCACTACTATGACAACGTCAAGCCCCGGCCGGGCTTCCACGCCATGCCCTCGGAGATCTTCACCTTCCTGCACCTGCACAGCCGGGGCATCCTCCGCGTGCACACGGGCACCTGCAGCTGCTGCTGACGGCCGCCAGGCGGCTGCTGGGCACACAGCTTTGGCTCCTCACGGACCTTCCGAGAACGGACTGGGGGGGTCCTTGGCCTGGCAGCGCGGGGTCGGGGGCCGGCATTCAGGCTTTTGCGTTTGGGTCCCGGGGCAAGAGGCAGCTCTGTTCAAAGCCTCTCCCCCCGAGGGGGGGGGGCTCTGCTTTGTGTCTCCATCTCCTCCCCCCCCCCAACAAACATGCTACACTCTCCAAGGTCGGGGGGGGCGGGGTCTCATGTTGCGCGTAAATAAGCACATGTCCACTCGACTTCCTCTTCTCAGAGAGCACAAACGGCAGTTAGTGGCCTCCTTGCAGCTAGGTCAAGGCCCTGGGGAGCCAAGATAAGATGCCCAATAGGACAGTAAGCACAGTCCAGATTTCATTCATACCTTTGGCGGCCTCACTTTCATCCCAGGGACCCAGCCATGCATTACTACCTAGAATCTCAGAACTGAGTGGCCCATCCAGAGGCCAGCCCTTCCAGCGAAGAAACAGCCACTCACTGCATCCTGGTCATGCCACCTGGCTGAGTGCTGTGGGGAGTTCTAATCAAAGCCTTTGTCAGCATCTCCTTGAGATTCCAGCAGCTGAGAGCCAGTTTTTAGACACATGCACGTGCGTGCGCGTGCGCGCGCGCGCGCACACACACACACACACACACACACACACACACACACACACAGAGCCCTGGTGCCTGCCTTTAAGCTAGGTTCCATCTTGCATTTGACCTTTGACAAGAAGGAAGTAAACCAGACCAGCCATTTGCACTAAGATTTCCCAGCCAATGTTATCGACTCAGCAAGTGCTTAGCAATCTGCTTCCTCTTCTTCTGTGTCCCTATTTTCAGCTCCATTTTCACCAGGAGTTATTTATAAAGACGTGCTCCTCTTTATGCCCCTGCCGACTGCAGGATCCTGCTAATTCACGTTCTGGAATAGGAACCGTCAGCTGGAGAGAGTGCTGCCTTGTCATGTGAGCCTGGCGGATGGGAGCTCGTGGGGGCCCCTGACACCAGCATTCCTAACTTAGGGTCTCTCCTGTGAAGGCATCACCCCCCAGAGCGCGTGCCTGGGACCTTCAAACAAGGGACTCATCAAGCCTGGGTTTGGGGAAGTTAGCTGTGTCTAGGCTGAGAGCTTCACATGTGAATTCACACCTGAAGTTCCTTCTGTCTGCTTCTTACGCGTGGAAACGCAGACTGTGATTGTGTCTAATGGTCACTGATGGTGAATTGCCTTTGGTTAAGAACTGGGGAACATTTGTGGGGGGAAGATTTCAACCTTTCTCTCTGTTCTTTCCTTCCTCTCTCACCTCTCCCTCGCTTCCTCTCCTCCCTGCCTTTCTTAGACATTTCTAGAGAGCCTGCTCTGTTCTGGCCTGTGGTTGGGCTGGTTAAGACTCTGTGACCTAGGCTCTGTCTGTGTCTTCTGTGGGGAAGCAGATCGCACCTTCACTGCAGTCCTGCAGGCCAGGCACTCTGAGGAGGAGCTGTGAGGAAACAGCAGAACCTTCTACCTGGTCACCTTTGTACAGGCCGAGCCCCAGACCCAGTTGAGAGAGCTAGAGGATGATGCTGACCTTCAGCCACGACCCTGCTTGGGCCTCCTCCCCGCTCAGCCCTGTCTCCTCTGGGCTATTGCCTATACGTGTCCCGAAGCTCACCCTCATGTCTAGCTGTGCCGAATGCAGCCTTTCCCATGTTCTGAGCTCTGGGCCTGACTGAGAGGGTCCCCAGGCTACTCAGTCTGCAGGATTGTAAAGGAGCAGAGCAGTCACTAAAGACACAGGGGGCCACACACTTTGTGGGGGGATTGTGCTTACGGCTGTCGTGGAATCTGGCTTTCTCCCAAAGCAGGAACTTCTGGTAACGATTCCAGCTAACTGAGATGTCTAGCCGTTATCTATGGTTCGTTGAACCTAGTTCTTGAAACCACAGGCTATTGGCATTAGAAGATTCATGAAGACAGTTTTGTCCCTCATTAAGGACACAGGCCTGTAGCAAGGAAGTGATCTGGGTCAGATCGTGCTCAGGGCTCAGCTGAATATGCCTCTTCTGTATCTGAAGAACTGCATCTGCTACAAGTAGGTAGGAGCCCTGTGAGTCAGACATCAGGGTGCCCCCGAGATGAGAGTTGGGGTTGGAACTTGCCCAGCCAGGGTCACCATGGAACTGAGGAGTGAACATCGGGATCCCTCCCATGCCGGAGGAAGTCAGCAGCTGTGTGAGGGCCATGCTTCTGCCCGTGGGTCCCTGGCTTAGTCCATCCTGTCCTTCAGGGGCTTACAAGAGGTCTCCAGGGTCCTTACAACATCCATTTTTAAAATTATTTATTTATTTGAGAGATAGAGAATGGGCACGCCAGGGCCTCTAGCTATTACAAAGTCCAGACACATGCACCACCTTGTGCATGTGACCTGTGTAGGTCCTGGGGAATCGAACCTGGGTCCTTTGGCTTTGCAGCAAGTGCCTTAACTGCTAAGCCATTTCTTCAGCCCCAATATCCATTTTTTTTGAGGCATTCATGATGTATGGATCTAAGCCATAGCATATATTTATTCCAGTAGCTAAGATTTATTCCCCTCTCCTTCTGTGGCAAGCCCTACACTGTTCATTTCTCTGCATCGTCACCCAGCATCAGCTCCAGACCCCCTAGGTAAGACGGCACCCATGGCATATATAGGTGACAGGTTCTTGATGATGGTCAGCCTCCATTGGAAGACATTTGTCCTCATCTGCACAGAGCCTTCAGCTTGCACCTCACCTCACTTCCCCAGTCTTACTTCATTGGTGCGTCATCATTCCCTTCCTAACTGAGATGCCAGCTCAGGGTGGTAGCAGGTACCACTCCAGAGGCAAACACTCTGGGAGGCTGTCCTGGGTGCAGGAGGCAGCTTCTGCTTGCAAGTGCCTCTGCCCAATCCTGAGCTCTACAATGGTACTGACCCACACTGAGGCCCTGGAGGGGAACTGAAGGCATCTCCACGGAGATCGATCCAAACATAATACATGTTAAGAGACATGAGTCACTTGCCTAGGGCCACATGGCCAGCCAGTGGCTCAGCTGAAGTTCACCAGGCTCCTGACATGCAGACCACACGCTCTTCCCCGTCATCAGTATGTGTGTAACATTTTTGCAAGGCTCGGAGGGGCCCGAGCATTGCTTCTGAGACATCTTGGCTATGGTGCCTCCGCACAGTGCGGACTACCAGTTAAGTTCTTGTTAAGAGACATTGGTTCCCTACAACCAAAACAGCTATGTCGTCTTCCTTTTTAGCTCAGTGCACTGCTCCAGGCTGAAAAGGTGGCAAAAGCAAGTACATGACTCAGAGCTTGAGCAAGCAGAAAGGAAGGTGGCTGGAGGTCAGGCCGGCCCCTGGGACCTTTTCAGTGGTACTGCTGCGGCAGCTCTGCCCAGACAGCAGAGGCGTGCGGTCGCCCCTGCTTTTGCTGAGTAAGGGGAGGAAGCCCGGGGCAGCGGCGCTTTTGTCAACCGAGGGAGAGCCGAGTGCCGGTTCCAGCCAGTCATTCACCATGCAATTACTGCATGCCCGTTTGTGCCAGGCCATGTGCGAGTGCCAGGGGATAAGTGATAAAGCGTACTTCTACCTTCCTGGCATGCACTGTCTGGTGTGTGTGTGTATGCAGATTTTAAATGAAGCATCTCTCAGATACAAGCTCACCATGTGGAGTGGTTTCAAGGGCAGTTATTAGGAAGAAAAGTTGTAGAAAGAGACTCACAAGTCAATTCTGAATCCGGAAGGCTGGCAGCGCCCTGATTGTCATTGCCCAAAAAGGAACAAGTTCTCCGGTCTCATTCCTGACAGTTGACAAGGCTGCCCTCTGGTCTGGATGTTCCCCCTGCCTTTCCTAACAAACCCTTCCTGATGTGCCTCCTGTCTCTCTGCATGCCCTTCCCTAGGCTTTTTGTGATTTATCTTCTATGAAGCTTCCTCAGGGTTCTCTTCCGTGGTGACACCTCATTCCATGGCCTCGAGTGCCTGCCTTCCTCACATCTCAGCCCTTGGCTACAGGCCCCTCCACCTGGAGGCCTCTGAGCAGCTGCCTCTACAAGGCTTCTCGAACCTCAGCCTGACTTCAACTGATGTAGGCAAAGAGCAGGGTGGACTCCGTCTTCCTCGCCTCTGGTACTGCTCAGTAATGTGACCCTGGGGAGCTCCTGAAGCCCGGGAGTCACTGATTTATCATCTGAAAATGTAGAACAGAACCCCAGGCTCGTCAGGCATTTCAAGGATGGGGGAGCTCTGTGTTTCACCATGTCTGGCACATGCCAGCGCAAACTAGATGCTCAGGAAGGCCAGGTTTCCTGCTTGGACCTGGGTCTCTTGCCTCTTCTACTTTTACCCTCTATGTTTAGTGAGTCCTTAAATCTAGCCAATTCCAGCTGACAAATAGTGCTGAGGTCATCCCTCTCTGTACCCCATCCACCCCACCAGCTCATGTACTCCTGGGTGATCTCTCTGTATTCTGAGATTCAGCATCTGAAAACACTTCATTGTACCACAAAGTGCAGATTCTTTTAACAAGACATCCAAGCCTTGTCTCAGGGAGGCCGTCTCAGTTTTCTGAGCCTTAGTGTCCTGCCCTCTTCCTTCTTGGTCCTATGCTTTTGTGCAAGAAGTTCTAAGGGCCTGGAATGGCCCCACTTCCCTGACTTTTATCTGGCCACTTTTGTTTGTGGTGTCTGGGGATGGCTGGACCTGAGTCACACACTCTGTCTTCTGGGCTTCTGTGATGATCATCACTGACTTCCATTAGGACATCTTCAGAGCTCACAGCTAAGTGTCTCTGGGCCCTTAGTGAAGGACAGGGCCTGGAATCTAGCTCATTTCTAAAAATTATTTTATTTATTTATTTATTTATTTATTTATATGAGAGAGAGAGACAGACAGAGAGAGGGAGGGAGAGAGAGAGGGAGAGAATGGGCATGCCAGGGCCTCCAGCCACTGCAAATGAACTCCAGAGGCGTGTGCCCCTTTGTGCATCTGGCTTACGTGGGTCCTGGGGAATCGAACCAGGATTCTTTGGCTTTGGCAGGCAAACGCCTTAGCCACTAAGCCGTCTCTCTAGCCCTCTAGCTCATTTTTATGTCCCCCCCCCCAGGACTGACACAGAGCCACACAGTAGTGTTAAGAACGTTCATGGCCATGTGTGGTGACACACACTTGCAACCTCAGCACTCAGGAGTTGGAGGCAGGATGACCATGATCATACCCAGTCTGGTCTACACATAGTGAGTTCAAGATCAGCCTAGGCTACAAAGACAACTCTCTCTCAAAAAAAATAAAAAAAACCCTCATTAAAAAAACAAACCCTGAATATTGTGAAACCAGTTTTCATAACTCTTTATCATTTCGCAAAGTTCAAATTTGAGGCTGGGTCTGGTAGCACTCAGGAGGCAGAGGTAGGAGGATTGCTGTGAGTTCTTGGCCAGCCTAAGATTACAGAGAGTTCCAGGTCAGCCTGAGCTAGAGGGAGACCTTACCTTAAAAAAAAAGAAAAATGAAGCTCACAAAATGACAGTGCACTTCCCCCCACTCCAGCAACCTTAGTCTACGTTTTTTCTCTAATGAATTTGGCTGCTCAAGGTTTCTCCTATGGGTGGAATCATATGGTATTTGTCTTTCTGTGACTAGCTATTTCTCTTAGCATAATATATCAAAATTTTCTACTTCTAGTAGAAAGATCACGAAGGTACAAGCTGGTCATTAACTACGTTGCTCTCAGTGTCTCTTCTGCAAAGCTCTGATAGTTGTTTTACTTTGAGCAGATGTGCGGGACCTTCTGCGGCTGCTGGCTTCTGGAGTTGCTGGCCCTTGACCAGCAGCAAGCGCAGACTTGAACTTGCTTTTGTCAGTGAGCTCAGCATCCATGGCCAGCTCAGGTCCCAAGTTACCACAGCTCACTAATCTCCTGGATAATCTCTTGTAAACCTTTTCTTTTCATTGAGAAAAAGTAAAAGAGACATATAGACACCTCCTTCACTTAACTCTTTAGAAACCAGTGACTGGCTCCTAGTCAGGAGATGGTTACTTTGAAATCAAGGCCATTCGTTTCTGTCACCAGAACAAGCCACTCAGCTTTGGGGTACAAGAGCCTCTATAATTGTGCTCATTAGAATCACCTGGAGTTGATATAACATGATCCTCTGACCAGGCCCTCACCTTCCCACAGGCTGATGCAGTTGGCCTGGGGGTAACATCTAGTAACCTTCCTTCCGCATCTCCCCAAGGGGTTCTGTAGCACAACGTTTGAGAATTGTCATGCCAAGGCAGAGACCTCAGCTGTGTCTACTCATCAAAGTCACCTGCAAAGCTTTAAGAAATTCTCAGGAACCAAGACATTCCCATGTGGCCTGCCTGAGATGGGACCCAAGCTGTGAGGGTTTCAAGCTCTCCAAGTGTTTCCCACTGCAGTCCAAGTTGAGGCTCATCCACTTTGGGCTGCATCAGACTGCATCCTTGGTCAGCTCATGGTTCTGGGCAGCACTGGAGTCTCTGTGTTGGTAAGGCTGGGGCCAAGGGGCATCTTCCAGCAAGTTCTTGAGACTGGCCCAGGGACTTGAGCATTACCCTGGATGGCCTCTGTCCTGTGTTCTTTTTCCTGGTGGTGGTGGGGTGGTTTCTCTCCCAAATCTGATTCAGGCCTGAGACTTCTTAAAGGAACCAAACAGCTTTTCTTCTTCTGAACATTGTAAATAATGAAATAAACATCATGGAGTATTTTTAAAGCAATGCAAAAGGATTCTGAGACTTCATGTGCCTGAGTTACACATTTTGCCTGTGTCGAATGCTAGGATGTATTTTATGACTGGAGCTAAACACTTGGAAATTTTGGAGCTTGGGACTCAGGCAAGAGTCCCTTTGGGGCTAGTGCTGGAGTAGGATCCAAGTATCACACTGCACCACCCTTCAATGCAGGGCAAACCTACTTGTCCACCTGGGTGAGGGTCCAGGCCTCTGCCTACCCACCATGGTTGTCCCAAATAAGCATGGAAGCTGGCAACGAGGTGTTTTACTGCAGCGACAGAAGCCACCACGGCCCCGTTTCATTATGCTCGACCTCTTCTCTGGGCCTTTGGAAAAGGCCCAAGATAACTAGCTTGTTGGTCCCCAGTTTCTGCCTCAACCTCTTCTCTTCCCAACCAGAGACAAGGTCCCCACTCTTCCCTCTGCAGGTGTTCCCAAGTAGGGAGGACTTTGACTCCATGGCAGCTCAGAATTCATACTCAGCACAGCGTTTATAAGAACCCTGATTATCTTGCAAACGGACTAAGTTGGTATTTCACTGAAGTTCACCCCTCTTCCTAGGACTACTTACCAGCAAGTTCCCTGAACCCTCAGGTAGCCAAGCCAAGCAAGGGAAGATGAAGTGTGAACTCCACAAATAGATGTCACATAGCTGAGCATCCACAGCCAGTTTGCCAATGGCAAATCATGGAAGTCACTTTACCCTTAAGTTCCCTTGTAGTGAACATGGTTTTGGTTTCTCATATTGAAGTGCACTAGGAGAATGGAACAGGTCCTAGGTAAAGCAAGAAGTGGCAGCTAGTAGTCAAATAGTGATGGCATCACAGGGTCCCAAACCTGCATGTCTCAGAGGCCATCAGGTGACTTGAGGCCATTTGGTGGAGGGACAAGTAGTTTGTAATAAGCCCAGTGGCTAAACAGCTTTAGCCTTGTCCAGCCTTGACATCCACAGACATACAGAGACATGAAAACCTTTGAACACCAGTCTAGTGTCTTTAAGAATGCGAGGAGGCACCTTACCCACTTTGGAATTATTCTCATTCCCACATATGCAAACACCCATAAAAGTCTTGGTGCTTAAGAGTTCGGCATGCAGTTATCTCAAAATTCGTGTGAGTCCTTCATTATCTGATGGTCCAGGATACCTGAGAAAACTTCCACTTTTGGGCTTGTCTTTTTCTTCTGACTTGGGCCATTCTCCCATTACTCCCCCTCCCCCCAGAAGAGAGGGAAGGAGGGAAAACAGGCTCCTTCCATGTCCTGGGTGTGGCCAGGACATCTTTTTTCTGCACCTGTGGCTCTGCTCCTGGCTTCCTGCTTAATGCACATAGAGGAGAGGGCAGAACCTTAGTTGGAGACCAGGTTGGTTTTTCTGGGGACTTGAACCTGGGCTGTCAGGCTTTGCAAGCAAGCGCCTTTAACCACTGAGCCATCTCTCCAGTCCCAGGGTCACTCTTTGAGACAGCCAGTTTTGTCTAGGACCCCCATACTCTGCATCCATGATTTAAGGCTGTAGCAAGGGCTTGCAGATGCTCTTTCTGGACTTGAATGACCTTCCTACAGAAAGCAACATGCTTGTTCATTGTCATAATGTCTCAACTGTGAAATACGGGTTTTTAATGAACAGTTTATCTCTATAAGCACACACCGGTGCTTGGTCGTTCATCTGATGCATCTATCACCTCCTCTTCCTACTCCCAGGCGAAGTTGTAAAAGATGCTGAGGACAACGTGGTAGCTGTGCCAGCCACTGCCCTGGGACCAGGTGCTTGTCTACACCTCGTGTGGCATCATAACAGGGTGATGTCCGTTTCCCAGATGCCCTGCCCAGGGCCCCATGAAGGCAGCTCTAGGGGTTTTTCCCCAAGGGGTTGCTAGATGATTTACCCTTGAGTGGCCGCCATCACTTTCTGCTTTCCGAGAGCCGCGTCACGCTCCATGGTGCTCTGTGGAGCCTCCCCGGGTAGAGGCAGCCTCTGCCAGAATGTGGAGAGGCTCCTTTGCTCCCAGGTCTGGGGGAAAATGTTGTTCCATTGTGAGAGAGTTACACTAGTTGATTTTTATGCAAATGTTGTTCTAGAAATCTGGGTTCCTACAAACTCCTGCAGCATAATTCTATCTGCACATGGCTGCCTTTGGGTCATGATTCTGTAGTAATGGTTGGGATTCCAGGCCTAAAAACGTCATCAGGGTATTTTGTGTCACTGTGTTTGAAAAGCCCTTAGTTTCTACCCAATAAAATCTGTCAAATGGTTCATCTGGCAAGACTGTGGTTGTCTCTGTCTCTCTCTGTAAGGGCGGGGGTATGTGGACATGCATGTGTGTCTATGTGTATAAATGTACATTCAATTGGATGGGGAGATTTCCAGGTATTCCAAGGAGCCCATGGACACTCTGTGGATATCTATGGGCTGGATAAAAGGAACATGGCACTGGTTAGTGTTTGTCAGAAGTGGTAGTTTAGCTAGCAGAGAATGTGGACTCACAGGACAGGCTCCAAGATCAGATCAGGACAAAAATCAAGTGGGTCACTCAACGTGTTACCAGAGCCCTAGAATAGAGGACTGACTAGGGTGTCAAATTGTCTGACCACTTGCCCCAGAGATCAAACAGAAAATATAATAGCAAAGCCAGGAAATGAATTTAATATTCTGGGAGAGATAACCAATAAAAAGGGGGAGGGGGAACCTACCTCTTTAGCCTTGTCTTTGGGACACTGACATGAGCTCTGTAAAATATCCAACAGAAGCAATGTGAGGGAGGATGGTTTGTGTGGGCTCATGATTAAGGGGATACAGTCCACACGGTGGAGAAGGCATGGTGGAGGAACAGCTTTGCCCCTGGTGGTGGGAGTCCATGGAAGGGGTCTTTATGTCTTGGTGGACAAGGCATAGAGAATAGGACCAGAAGGTGGGCCAGACTGCAGCCCTCAAAGGTTCATGCTTAGTAACCCTCCTCTACCAGTCAGGTCTTCCTAAAGTCTCCATAAGCTCTTCAAACAGCACTATTAGCTGGAAGCCAAGAGTTCCAACACATGGGCCTGTAGAGACATTTCACACTGGAACCATAACATTATGTAGGGAAGGGACAGAAGGTGGAGACAAAAACCATGCATAGTTAAACAGTCTTGGTCAAACTTTGGGTGAACATGATCTCAGCTCTGATCTGGGGAAGCTGATACCTCTCCAGGAGGCAATTCTGTTCCTATCCCAAAATGATGGCTCCTGCTTAGCCAAGCAGCCTCAGTTCTTGCCATGCGTAACTGCTCCCTCTCAGGAGTCAGTCTCATCATGGGGTCATCTGCCTTCAAAACTCACTGTCTCTGAAAACCAACGTGGCCTTAGGCATAGGGCAATTACTAGAGAGACTTTGGGTGCCTTGCTGGAGTCTGGAACGGGATATTCTAAAAGTTGACAGTTAAAATACCTTAGAACTCTTATTTTGACACTGTTAGTCTTACAGGAGGATGAAATTAGTTAAGGGAATTTAGGGCTGACTGGCCTGTTTTTGCCAGGTGTTAGACACTCCTTAAGCGATGAACATGCCTACCTAGAGTTGAGTGCGAATGTGACCCAAAGGAGACAGATATTAGATGAAGTCAGCGGTGCCATGCTTTCATCCTGCGCTCATTTATCTGCTGGGCATGTGCAAGCCCAAGAAGCAAAAGCAGCCTGTAATCCCCACCTACAGAGACAGGCCCCAGGGCTCTCTGCTCTTGAAGCAAAGCAGCCATGTCAAGGCTGGAAGTCAGATCAACAGCATCTGAGCACTAGTCTTTCTCCCTCTCATATGAAATGAAAAACAAAACTTCTTTTATATTATTTATTTATTTATTTGAGAGCAACAGACACAGAGAGAAAGACAGATAGAGGGAGAGAGAGAGAATGGGCACGCCAGGGCTTCCAGCCTCTGCAAACGAACTCCAGACGCGTGCGCCCCCTTGTGCATCTGGCTAACGTGGGACCTGGGGAACCGAGCCTTGAACCGGGGTCCTTAGGCTTCACAGGCAAGCGCTTAACTGCTAAGCCATCTCTCCAGCCCCAAAACTTCTTTTAATGCCAATTTCCTTGAGTGCACTTCTAACAGGATTATATGAAAATGCATTTGGAATTCATGTGCAAAGCACTCAGCCGGAGCCTGCTTGCCTGAGTATAGGTAAGAAGGCTTCCATTACCCAGATCTGCACTTAGGAGTGATGGACGCCTTCCCTGCGAAAGCTCTCAAAGGCTGACGCATTTTTGTGCTCCCTCTAATTTTCAGGCTCCTGCCATGGGGCTGTTTGGCTTCATAGCTGTTAGCCATCCAGATGTTGGCCACGGCTCTTTCTTTGGCGTTAATGATCACGTAATGGGTTCCAGACTGCAGTGAGAGGTGATGGGGGAGGGATGAAAATGACTGTCCAGTGGGTAACCTCCTATGAAGACTGTCCAGCTACCTCTCGAAGTGGGCATTTCTCCACCCACTGTAAATGAACTCCAGTCTGTATGCACCACTCTGTGCATCCTGCTTTGTGTGGGTACTGGGGAATCAAACCCAGGTCATCAGGCTCTGCAGGCAAGTGCCTTAACTGCTGAGCCATCTCTCCAGCCTAAGATCTCCCGCCCCCCCTGCCAAAGAAGGCCATCTTCTCCCTAAGATAAATTTGGTGACAGCTCAAAGATGTTTCAATGTTTTATTATTACAGTTGTAAGAATGTCAACACTCAAGCAAGCAATTGTGGAACCTGAGGTTTCTCTCTGCAACCCCGAGCCCTAGGCACTGATTTTTCAAATACTATAAGAAAGGAATGTACAGTTAATCGTCCATAAGAAGGAGTGCAGTAGTTACCTGTGTCACTGTGACCACAATAGCTGGCAGAAACAGCTTAAAGAAGGAAACTTGGTTTTACCTCACAGTTTCACAGTGTCAGACCATCGTGGCCTGGAGCCACTGAGGAATAGCTCAGGTCATGGCAACAGGAGCCTGTGGTGGGGACATTGGACCATGTGCACATCAAGGTGGACCAGAAAGCAAAGAGAATGCATGGCAGGAACCAGGGACTTTTAAAGACCTGTCCCCAGTGACCCACTTCTGCTAGCTAGATGCCACCACCTGAAGGTCTCACAGCCTATCAGAAATCATACCACTGGCTAGGGAGTGAGATTCAGAATATGAGAACGTGGGGCTGGAGAGGTCCTTAGTGGTTAAGGTGCTACTTGTGAAGCCTAAGGGCCCAGGTTCAATCCCCCAGTGTCCACATAAGCCAGATGCGCAAGGTGGTACATGCGTCTGGAGTTCATTTGCACTAGCTGGAGGCCTTGATGCACCCATTCTCTCTCTCTATCTACCTCTCTCTCTCATATAATAGATAAATAAAAATAAAAATTTAAAATGGAAACTTAAAAAAAAAGAGCATGAGCATGTGGGAATGGTTCATATTCAAACCATAACAGGGGCTTTCCCACAAATATTTTAGAATAAATGAAAGTGTGAATAATATGGGGGAATCAGATAAAGAGTGGCTGTAGTTCATTTATTTAATTTAGTGCCATTTACCAAGTGTCTGCTGTTTGTCACATCGTTCATTAAACAAGTGTTTTCTTGGCCCACACACTGGGCCAGGCTTCTTGAAGCTTTGGGAGTGCAAGAGTGAACAGAAGATGTATACGGTTGTCACATTTTTGGAACACCGAGTCTGAATGGAGAACCAGAAGTTACCACCTTTATATTCAGCTAAATGTTTAATTAAAACTGTGCCACATAAGAGCTACAAGTGCTGGCTGTGAGAGGCTTACCAAGCAGGGATCTGGGCTCCAGCACCGCGGAGAGCTCCCCTACCCTGGCATTGCTGGAGAAGGCATTACAAGGCCCAGTAGAGACAGAGGTTAGGCCCCTGAGGAAGACCTGCATGGCCCAGGAAAGGGAGGGGGACATAGCCACTTGGAGATAAAGATGGAGACCAGACAGAGTGAGAAAATATGGGGAAGAGGCGGGTCATGTTAACAATGTTGACTGTGATTCCTGGAGTCAGCTGGTCTTTAAAGGAAGATGAGGATCTGATCAAATGGCACCAGCAAGAGCTCCCCTTGACTGCAGTGTGGAGTGCAGAATTGCTGGGGGCCAAAGTGCTCGACGGGAGACCGGTTAGGAGATTCCAGCTTCTGGACAGGACTGTTGTGATGGCTGATGGGTGATGTAGGGCTGAGAGCTCCCAAGATCAGTGGAATAAGCAGAGCAATTCAATAGAGGTGTGTTGGGTGGAAGAGCAGGGAGGGTACTATCAAACAGGAGGATACTTTATTTTTTTTTCCCTTGGAAAACACAGCAGAATATCAGATTTTTGTCACCAAGTGATCACTGACAGAATTCAAGCTGGAGCGATCACCACGTGGTGAAACATCATGATCTTTTCTGAATGGAGGCACAGAATTCCAAGTGTCTGGCCCTCCTTGAGGGTGGCTTACTTACTGGAGGAGAGAGATCTGTGTAGAAGGGGAGGTCTGGCCAAGATGCCATGCTATAATGATTGCTGCTTCCCCAAGGAGATATTGGATCGTGTACAACATCTTCATAAAGACGGGCAGAAAACCAGCCAAACTGTTCTGAGGCCCTTGTCACAGAGCGAAGATATAAAGGTATGCGTCAAGCCCTTTTATGAGCGTTTTCCAGCTCTGCAGGAAGGGCCAGGTCCGCGGGTGCTAGGATGCGCAGCTCTCATGAGAAGGGGACCAGCGGTGTGAAGGTTTTGCCGCCTACTCAAGGGTAGAAGCAGGGGGGCAAGAAAGCTTGGTCTCCTGAGGGTCCCATGTGAGGCTCTGTGGTGGACTGTAAAGTGCTATTATAGTCAGGGAGACACTGCCACCAAATTACCTGCCAGTCAGTCGAAGAGACACAGGTCTTCCCCAGACACCATCTAGCGTCGGAGCCAAGCTCCCCTGACCATCCCCACCAGTCCTGCTTGTTTGCTGTACCGGCTCCAGAAGAAAATTCCCAACAGTCAACTGTGTGCAATCGTGTGTGTGTGTGTGGGGGGGGGGCAAGGGAGAACCGGAGGGCTGTGGTGGAGTTGAGAACAGTTCAACGGGGAGGTTTGGTGACGAGATCTTGCATTGTGCCTTGGAACGGGTGGGTCAGATAACGCGTGGAAGAGTTTCCTGGGGAGGGTCCATCACACCGGATGGTCTGCAGGGCACTGAGACAGGGCCAGAGTGGCAAACAGTCCTAGGTTTTGGGGGGCTTGTAAATAGGTCTGAGGAATTAGCAATTTTTTTTTTTTTCTCTAGGAAACAGGGCAACAAGTGAACGAATGACGTGCCCGTGTCATTTTCTGGAAGAGTGATTCTGGCAGGAGTGGTTTGAGGATGACAGCCTGTGGGGGGTGAGGCAGCCACCAGGGGGCGCCGCACGCCCGAGAGACGAGGGGGACTGGACGAGAAAGGAGGTGGGACTCAGGTGCGTAAGGGTTTGCCCTTGACAGCGGGGTGACTTGTGCTGGCTTTTGATCATGATCAGAATGGCAAGGCCATTCCGGAAGACCAGTGAGGCTGGTGGAAATGGGCAGGGGGGAGTTACTGTGCTTGGAGATTGGAGAGTGAGGAGAGAGTCTGTAGGGCTTGGGGGGGGGGGGGCTCAAGAGTTAATTTGAAGGGCACTCAGGGAGGCAGAGGTAGGAGGATCGCCATGAGTTCAAGGCCATCCTGAGACTACAGAGTGAATTCCAGGTAAGCCTGGGCTGAGCAAGACCCTACTTCAAAAAATAAAAATAAATAAATAAATAAAAAGGTGCTTGCTTGTAAAGCCTGGTTTGATTCCCCAGCACCCATGTAAAGCCAGATGCACAAAGGTGTAAGCATCATTTGAAGCAGCAAGAGGCCCTGGCATGCCCATCTTCTCTCTCTGTTCCTCCCTCCTCACAAATAAGTAAATGAAAGCATTTCTTAAAAATTTTTTAATTTTTATTAACATTATCCATGATTATAAAAAAAATCCCATGGTAATTCCCTCCCTCCCTCCCTCCCGACACTTTCTCCTTTGAAATTCCATTCTCCATCATATTACCTCCCCATCACAATCATTGTACTTACATATGTACAATATCAACCTATTAAGTACCCTCCTCCCTTCCTTTCTCGAAAGCATTTTTTTTAAAACATGAACTCTCGTGGCTGCTCTGAGTGCAGTGGATTGGAGAGAGAAGTGTTAAAGGCTTGTTTTCCTGATATCTCCAGTAGCTGGAGCCTGTGAGAGGATTTTCAAGGTGACCAGGGCCTCTCCCATTTGAGGGGAGCAGGGCAACCACCACACAGAACTGCTGTGCTCCTGATCCCAAGCTAGGAGAGGACAGACACACTGTGAGGTCTAAGACCACCTGGTGTCGTGAGTGATAAACCAGGGAACCAGTGATTTACCGTTGGTAAATGGAGAACATTCTTCACGGGTATACACACTCCCCTTCCCCGTCACTATGCAATTGTAGTCTGCCTGTTCGTTCACCATTTCTTTTTATTTTGACCTATAGTTGGGGGGGGGGATGGGCATGCCAGGGCTTCCACTTTGAGCATCTGGCTTTACATGGGTACAGGGAATTGAACCCCAGACAGGCAAGCTTTGCAAACAAGTGCAAAACTTTAGACTCTGAGATATCTCCCCATCCCTTACCTCTGTAGCCCTTTCATTGACCTTTTTTTTTTTTATTATTTTGAGAGAGAGAGAGAGAGAGAGAGAGAGAGGCAGAGGCAGAGAGAGAATGGGCATGCCAGAGCCTTCAGCTGCTGTGAACAAATTCCAGACATATGTGCCCCTTTGTGCACTTGCGTCACTGTGCATCTGGCTTATGTGGGACCTGGAGATTTGAACATGAATTCTTAGGCTTCACAGACAGGCACCTTAACTGCTAAGCCATCTCTCCAGCACCCCCTTTCTTGATGCAGGGTCTCACTCTAGCTCAGACTGACCCAGAACTCATTCTGTAGTCCCAGGTTGGCCTCGAACTCACAGTGATCCTCCTATCTCTGCCTCCCAAATGCTGGGATTAAAGGTGTGTGCCACCACGCTCGGCTCATTCACCATTTCTTTTTTTTTTTTTATTTTATTTTTATTAACATTTTCCATGATTATAAAATATATCCCATGGTAATTCCCTCCCTCCCCACCCCCACACTTTCCCATTTGAAATTCCATTCTCCATCATATTACCTCCCCATTACAATCATTGTAATTACATATATACAATACCAACCTATTAAGTATCCTCCCCTCTTCCTTTCTGTACCCTTTATGTCTCCTTTTTAACTTACTGGCCTCTGCTACTAAGTATTTTCCTTCTCACGCAGAAGCCCAGTCATCTGTAGCTAGGATCCACATATGAGAGAGAACATGTGGCGCTTGGCTTTCTGGGTCTGGGTTACCTCACTTAGTATAATACTTTCCAGGTCCATCCATTTTTCTGCAAATTTCATAACTTCATTTTTCTTTACCGCTGAGTAGAACTCCATTGTATAAATGTGCCACATCTTCATTATCCACTCATCTGTTGATGGACATCTAGGCTGGTTCCATTTCCCAGCTATTATAAATTGAGCAGCAATAAACATGGTTGAGCACGTACTTCTAAGGAAATGAGATGAGTCCTTTGGACATATGCCTAGGAGTGCTATAGCTGGGTCATATGGTAGATCAATCTTTAGCTGTTTTAGGAACCTCCACACTGTTTTCCACAATGGCTGGACCAGATTGCATTCCCACCAGCAGTGTAGAAGGGTTCCTTTTTTTCCACATCCCCGCCAACATTTATGATCCTTTGTTTTCATGATGGTGGCCAATCTGACAGGAGTGAGATGGAATCTCAATGTAGTTTTAATCTGCATTTCCCTGATGACTAGTGACGTAGAACATTTTTTTAGATGCTTATATGCCATTTGTATTTCTTCCTTTGAGAACTCTCTATTTAGCTCCATAGCCCATTTTTTGATTGGCTTGTTTGATTCCTTATTATTTAACTTTTTGAGTTCTTTGTATATCCTAGATATTAATCCTCTATCAGATATATAGCTGGCGAAGATTTTTTCCCATTCTGTAGGTTGCCTCTTTGCTTTTTTCACTGTGTCCTTTGCGGTGCAAAATCTTTGTAATTTCATTAGGTCCCAGTGGTTAATCTGTGGTTTTATTGCCTGAGCAATTGGGGTTGTATTCAGAAAGTCTTTGTCATTCACCATTTCTTGAGAGCCACGTTCTTGCTCTGCTGGGTACTGGAGGTACATTGAACTTGTTTACAAGTAGCTACATCTTTTTTTTTAAATTTTTTAATTTTTTATTTATTTTAGAGCGACAGAGAGAGAGAGAAGCAGAGATAGAGAGAGAGAATGGGCGTGCCAGGGCCTCCAGCCTCTGCAAATGAACTCCAGACGCGTGCACCCCCTTGTGCATCTGGCTAACGTGGGTCCTGGGGAGTCAAGCCTCGAACCAGGGTCCTTAGGCTTCACAGGCAAGCGCTTAACCGCTAAACCACCTCTCCAGCCCAAGTAGCTACATCTTGATGGTGGTGGTGGTGGTGGGGGGATATTCAATCTACATGGGAGGATGTCTGTGTGTCCATTCCAAGGCATCCTCCTGTTTCCTCCACCTAGGCAGCTTTGTAGGAGAGGGGGGTCAGCAAAGTATGCCCCGAGCACCCTTTTCTGCCAGTCACACGCAGGGTGCTCACACATGGGGCCACATGGGGGTCCAACTAACGGCCAAGTTTACATAGCTAGACTGTCACATGGACCTGGAAAGGCAAGAGATGAGGCAGAACACATGAGAGGCCATGCAATGCCTCCTTGTGCTGTGCCCACGGATCCCTCCTCCCCCCCACCCCCATGGCAGCCGCAGGCCGCATTGGCCTGTTTTCTGATCCTTTACCTTTCTGATAGTGTTACATAAATGACTCCCCACAATAAGAACTTTTCCCTGCCTGGCTTCTCACTGAGCATATTTGAGGTTCATCCATGCATCATGCACCCCTACCCACCTCTCCAGGGCCGGGGATCAAACTTAGGACCTGCACATGCTAGGCAAGCATCTACCACTGAACGACATCCCCAGCCCCATTTCTTTCCTTCTTAAGGCTGACGGGGAATTCTTATTACTGACCAAGCTCAATTTGTTGGCCCACTAGCCAGTTGACGGGTGCCTGTGCTGGTTCAAATTTGGGGCCATTACGAATAAAGTGTTTTCACATGCAGGTCTTGTGTACATTTTTGTCTGTTAGGTAGATGGCTGGGAGTGATTTCTGGGGTGTGCAGGAAATATTTTTAAATACGTTTAACATTTTTGCTTATTTCTTTGAGAGAGACGGATGGGGGTGGGGAGAGAGGGAGAGAGACTGGGTATCCCAAGGCCTCCAGCCACTGCAAACGAACCCCGCACACATGCACCACCTTGTGCATCTGCTTTACATGGGCCCTGGGGAATCGAACCTTGGTCCTTTGGCTTTGCAGGTACATGCCTTAACTGCTGAGCCATCTCTCCAGCCCAGGAATGTTTTTATTTTCTGCCACTGTATATGAGTCCTACTCCTTCTCCAAGTAACTGGAACATCTTGCACGTTGCCCCCTCCCCATAACAGTTCTGTTTGCTGCATGTCCCTGTCAGTGTTTGGTTTTTGATTCAGCCCCTACTTTTTTTTAATTTTTAAAATTTTTATTTATTTATTTATTTATTTATTTATTTATTTATTTATTTATTTATTTATTTGAGAGTGACAGAGAGAGAAAGAGGCAGGTACAGGGAGACAGAGAATGGGTACGCCAGGGCTTCCAGCCACTGCAAACAAACTCCAGATGTATGCATCCTCTTGTGCATCTGGCTAACATGGGTCCTAGGAAATCGAGCCTCGAACTGGAGTCCTTAGGCTTCACAGGCAAGCACTTAACCACTAAGCCATCTCTCCAGCCCCAGCCCCTGCTTTTTTTAATATATATATTTAGTTATTTCTTTACCTGAGAGAGGGGATGGGGGGGGGAGAGAGAGAATGGGCATGCCAGGGCCTCCAGCCACTGCAAATGAACTCCAGATGCATGTGCCCCCTTGTGTGTCTGGCTAAAGTGGGACTTGGGGAATCAAACCTGGGTCCTTTCATTTTGCAGGCAAACGTCTTAACTGCTAAGCCATCCCTCCAGCCCTCAGCCCCTGCTTTTTAATTCATGTGTTCTAATGTCATGGGATTCTCTAGATATATTTTTAATTCAAATCTCTTTAATTCTTTACTCCTTTAATTGAAATTCTTTAATTCAAATGCTTTTCATTCCAATGAACACTTTATGTGAATGGTGCCTTATTATAGATGAAAATTTCATTACTATTATTTTCCTTGAACGGATTTTTTTTTCTTCTTATTTCAAGGTCCCAGAGGTCAAACCAAAGGATACCAGTAGAGGGCGTGTGTCACCCGCTGTTAACACTCAACTCCTGATTTAGGCTTTCTGCTGATTCAGGGCTCCCTTAGCAGAGTAGGGGAGGGAATGGGGCAGATCTTAGCTGGGTGAGAATGTTGGGGGTCAGGGATGCCGGTTACCTGGTGATGATCTGGATGTGTCAAGAGAACAGGGGGGGAAGAACGCCGACCCAGGCGTAGGGTGAGAGAGGGAATGTTGATTGCTGCTCGGATGTGCCCTCCATCTGTTCCCAGGTGACTGTGCTCCTTTCCCTCTGAAATTTCCCTTAGAGTACAAGCTTGTAAGATGTCTCTAGAAGGCCTCTGTTAGCCCACCTCAGTTGCCTGAGGAGGTGTGCCGCGAGCCTCGACAGAATTCAACATCTGATCACAAGGAGCTTTGAAAGCTGTATCTCGGACCAAGTAAATCAGGGGCCCGGGCACTCTCCTTCGCACACCGCAGGGGACCCCAGCGCAGCCAGAGTGTGCACACCGCGGTAGAAAGAAGCTGCCCACGCTCTTCCTTTAGTCCAGGAATCCAGGTGGGCTGTCAGGCCAGCCGGTTTGCCAGAGAGGCCCTTGACTACTGGGCTTTCTCAATTTCAGTGGAAGAGAGAGCTAGGGCGGGGTGAAGGGGCTATTGAAGAACATGTAGATTTCCAAGTTTCACTTTCAGAAGTTTTGATTCAGTAGGCCTGGGAGGGGCTTGGGAATTTGCACTGTGATGAGTTCTTTGGAAGGTCTAATTAGGGGGTCCATTCGAATCACACTTCAGGAATCACTGGCAGGGACAAAGTGTGGCCTCAGCCACTGCAATCAAACTCCAGATGATTGTGCCACCTACTGGCCATGTGCAACCTTGCACTTGCCTTGCCTTTTGTCTGGTTTATGTGGGATCTGGAGAGTCAAACATGCATGGCTCCCTAGGCTTCACAGGCAAGCGCCTTAACCACTAAGCCATCTCTCCAGCCCTGTTGCTGTTTGCTTTAACATCTCTCTACTCTACTAAAAGCAGGCAAGAAAAGAGCCCTCAAGGGAAGACTTTTATTGGGTCTAATGTTGCAGCCCCCGGGGAAAGAGTGCAGGAAGAGGGCTGGCTGTCCAATTGACTGTACAGCCTTGCTTATAGAGCCCAGAAAAGGGGCATCTGTACCAACCACAGCAGACCTTCATGAAATGGAGGATTGAGTTTATACCAATCATGGCACTGTTCCTTTTGCACCAACTGCAATATTACCTCTTCTAGGCCACACAGGGAACTGCTACCCCTCTGGCCTAAATGGAAATGGTTGCTGGGTCATCTAGAGTTCACCAAGGCGGGTACACCTTCAGGAGCCAGAGCAAGTAGTTGAAGCTGTCACGTAGTTTCCTCAGGGAATCAGTGCGGTGTTCGTAACGCCTGGCACAGGCATAAGACTGGACTGAGTGCTTCGCTCAAGGTGGCCAGCGCACCAGGGGACGCTTGAATAGTTGTCATCTAGGGAGTTAAGTTGCCATATTCTTCATCTTTTTTTTTGTTTGTTTACCTAAAGGAAAATAAACATCAGAAGGGATACTTACAGTAAGATCTCGTTATTGACATTAATATTGGGGGTGGGCGATGGCTAAGGGACACAAGAATGGAGCCCTGAGTTCAGGTCACGCAAAAGCTGGGCTCTGGAAAGGTGGAGACAGGAGGCTCAAAAAATAGTCCACACTTCCCTCCTGAGTGTGCACCTGTGTACCCTGTGACACGCTTCCTCCCCATTCCTTAAAAAAGTTTACACTGAGAAGTACGCCAGCTGTCAATAAAAAGGTTAAAAGTCCCCTGATAAGCAAACATTCGTGTGTGCCTGTTTTGTTAAAAGTAAATTAGCCAGATGCTGAGGACATAGAGAAAACGATAATTCAAGAAAGGTCTTTAGTTCAACAACTGAGAAATTCAATAAAGCACATTTAATTTGTAAACCTGATTTTTTTTTTTTTTTTGACACAAAGCTAGGTATGTAGCCTAGTCTGGCCTAAAACTCAATAGGTAGCCCAAATACTGGGATTACAAGCATGTATCCTTCTGTCTGGCTTCTAAACCTGATTTCTTTTAATCCTTAGAACAGCTAGAAGGAACCAAAACAAAATGGAAAAGTTTTAAAGAATTTTATACCTCTGACTAGAAACCAATGATGTAAATGTTATTCATTTTATATTAGAATTATTCTGTAATAGTTGTAATTTATTATTCTGATTTACTAAAAGCAACTGAAAGAAACAGAATGAAAAAAGAAGGTAGAGACTAATTTAGGAAGACTCACTATCAACCTCTGGCCTTCACATGGCCATCTATGCACACCTACCTGCACATATATATGCACATACATATGGGCATGCACACACATGTGCACACACCACATTCATACACATGCAAAACCGTTGATACTTACTTTTTGTTGTTAGGGTCTCACTCTAGTTCAGGCTGACCTGGAATTCACCATGTAGTCTCAGGGTGGCCTCCAACTCCCAGCAATCCTCCTACCTCTGCCTCCCATGTGCTGGGATTAAAGGCCTTCATCATTATTCCAGGCTAATACTGATTTAAAAAAAAATTATTTATTTGCAAAAAAGGGGAGGGGCCACCCATCAGGGCCTCTAGCTACTGCAAATGCACACCAGTTGCATGATCCACCTTGTGCATCCGGACAACACATGTGTGATCTGAAGTGGGGCTTCGGGAACAATCTGAGGTGATACAAATCATCAATCTTCCAGAAGTAAGCTAAGAAAAGTCCTGATGAGGCTGTGGTGATGACACCACATGATGATACATCAACAATGGAAATGTCCTCCCCGTTCTGGAGGCTGGAAGCCTGAGATTGGGTGTGGGCAGCCTCCATGCGCAGCCAGCACCCTCTTTCTGTTCACAGACAGCTGTTTTCTCGTGTGTCCTTTCTATGAGGCTTTTAAAAGGCACTGATGGGTGCACGGGGGCTCTGCCTGACTAATTACTCCCCCCAAAGGCTCCACCTCCAAGTACTGTCTCCTTGGAACAGGAATGTTCACATGTCAATATTTGACATATGGCCTTGGGAGAGAGACAAATGTCTAGACTGTGGCAGGAGTTAATTACATTCATTAACCTCTAATGTGTTCTAGAAGCTTCTGATTCATACGGTGCTTTCTTCAAGGGTTGAATATGCACTGCTGGGTTATTATTCCTCTCGTATGGTTGGAAAAACAGAGGCTGCATCCTAGGCCGCGCAGCCAGGAGGTGGTCCAGCTTAGAACAGTTCTGTCCTCACACTCACCTGCCAGGACAGAGGAAGACTTTCAACTGAACTGAAAATTTTCAAGTCTGTATAGACATCTTGCAACTTGGAATATCTTTTGGAAAATTTTTTATTTCTTTAAGGCTCTTTTTTCTTTTTTCCTTTTTTTTTTTTTTTGAGGTAGGGTCTTACTGTAGCCCAGGTTGGAACTTCCTCTGTAGTCCCCAGGCTGGCCTTGAACTCACAGCGGTCCTCCTACCTCTGCCCAATCCCTAACCCACCCCAACAAGTGCTGGGATTACAGGCATGCGCCACCATGCCTGGCAATTTTATTTATTTAATTAATTAATTATTTATTTTTAATTTTTAAAAAAATTTATTTATTTGAGAGCGACAGACACAGAGAGAAAGACAGATAGAGGGAGAGAGAGAGAATGGGCACACCAGGGCTTCCAGCCTCTGCAAACGAACTCCAGACGCGTGCGCCCCCTTGTGCATCTGGCTAACGTGGGACCTGGGGAACCGAGCCTCGAACCGGGGTTCTTAGGCTTCACAGGCAAGCGCTTAACCGCTAAGCCATCTCTCCAGCCCAATTTTATTTATTTTTTAATGAAAAACTTTATTAAAACTTTACATAATTACCTCCCACCATCCTCCTTTGTGTTCCTCCCTAGCTCCCCCACCATGCGCCTCTCTTCTTTCCTACGAATTCTTCAATTTTGATGTCTTTTTGGTCTCCTCCATCGTCCATGACAACTTGCTGATGGGCTCAACATTATGCGGTTCTCGTGCATGTAATGACAATTGTCATGAGGTCACGAATGCAACAACTTCATGTCTAGAAGACAGTGTTCCAAAGCACTCTTCACCGTCCCTTGGCTCTTAAATTCTTTCTCCCACATCTTCCACTGTGGTCCCTGAGCTTTAGAGGGTGTGACAGAGGTGTCACATTTAGTGCTGAACACTCACTCAATTGTTACTTCTCTACACTTTGACTTTTTTTTTTTATGGGGGGGGGCATGAAAGAGGCAGACAGGAAGAGAGACAATGGGCATACCAGGGCCTCCAGCCACTGTAAGCGAACTTCAGAAGCAGGTGCTACCTTGTGCATCTGGCTTATGTGGGTTCAGGGGAGTAGAACCTGGGTCCTTAGGCTTTGGAGGCAAGTGACTTAACTGCTGAGCCAAATCGCCAGCCCTGACTTGGGTCATCTTAATAAAATCTTGGAGGTGAATCTAGTGGCCACAGGGAATCTTCATTGCTGACTGAGGGTGGGAAAGGTCCTCTGTCTCTGTTTTTCCTTTTCTTTTCTTTTCTTTTTTTTTTGTTTTTTCCTCTCTGATTCTGAATTCTTCATGTGGGACTGGGGTGGGAAGTGAGGGGTGTACTATCCCACAGGACAGCACCATGTGGGGATTCTTGACCAGGCAGATGCAATGCAGCCTTGCTTGGCCTGTCGGGGTGTTGCAGGGGCCACATACGGATCGGTGGGCTTCCCCCAGGGTCCTGAGCTCTAGGCTGCCAGTGCCGGCGAGTCACCATCAGTAACTGCTTCGCGGGTCATGTGCGTGCTTGTGCATGGGTGTTCTTGGGAGGGTCACTCTTGGGGAGTTGGAAACAGACAGAATGAGGAGGATCCAGGAAGAGCCCCGCCTGCTGCGAAAGGCGATCTGAGGTCGTGAATAATGGAGAGAAACAGATCCTCTGAGCCTGGAAGCTTGACTCTCCCGAGGGCCTCTGCTCTTTAAGGCTCAGATGTCTCCTAGGTGGTGAGCTCTCACCTGCCCTCCCGGTGGGTGGCCTGGGGGGTCCGGGGCTGCCCGCTCCTCACCGTGAGGCCAAGGAGTTTAAGTCACCCGAGAGTCCATGAGTGGGGAGGGCTGGGAGGAAGGAGGGCAGTCCTTCTCACCCTGCTAAATAAGTGATGCACCTCACGGGGCTGGCGCAGGGTGGGAGAGAGTGACAGAGGCGGGGACAGGGATCGGACACGGGGAGGACGCCCAGGAAGAACTTTAAAAAGCGGGCGTCCTCTGAGGGGCAGAGCTTTGGAACAGGGGAGGGAAGAAGGCCAGTTGACCCCTAGGGGACCTGGAGCCCTAGGAGGCCCCAGGGGTTCGGAGCTCAGGCTCTCAGGAGGCTCTAGGAGGAGGAGGAGGAGGAGGAGTCGTGAGCCTGCAGGGGGGGCCAGAAAGGGGCGGCGGGCAAAATGATGCCCCACAAGAAGAAAAAGCGGAGGAAGAAAGACATCGACTTTCTGGGCTTGTACGAGGAGGAGCTGCTGAACTACGACTCGGAGGACAACGAGGGCGAGCTGGAGCATGAGTACTACAAGGCCAGGGGTGCGCGGCTTCCCGGGGAGCAGGGCACGGGCGTGGGGCTGGCGGGTCTGTCCCCCCACTTCCTCGGGGCTCTGACCCAGGCGTGCACCTGTGATCTGTGTGTGATCGTCTCCTAGTGGAAGGGGCAGCGGGTGGGTGCGGGACCCCGGGGCCCAAGAGGTGGGGCGACTGGCTGCGGGCGCTCCCGCGGGGGAGCCCAGCAGACCGCGATTTCAGGGCCCCCTCCAGTGCACCCCGCCGGACCTCGCGGACGCGGCCTGCGCCAGGCTGAGGGTCCTCAGTGCCTGGCATGAAGGGCACTGCCCAGAGGAAGCCTGACCTCCTCGCCCTGTGCCCAGTGTGGCTGAGGGAGAGTTCTTTCTTTCTTTTTTAAAAAACAATTTCTTTTTTATCTTATCATTTTAAAATTTAATTTTATTTAAAAAATATTTAATTTTTATTTATTTATTTGACAGAGAAAGAGGGAGAGAGAGAGAGGGAGGGAGAGAATGGGCACACCAGGGCCTTCAGACACTGTAAAGGAACTCCAGATGCATGTGCCCCCTTGGGCATCTGGCTAACGTGGGTCTTGGGGAATCAAACCCCAATCCTTTGGCTATGCAGGCAGACGCCTTAACTACTAAGCCATCCCTCCAGCCCCATTCTTTTATTTTTATGAGAGAGAGAGAAAGAGAGAGGGAGGGAGGGAGGGAGGAAGGAAAGAAAATGGGCAGGCCTGGGCCTCCAGCCACTGCAGCGGAACTTGTGCCATCTTGTGCGCATGTGTGACTTTGCTTGCTTTATCTTGTGTGTCTGGCTTGTGTGGGATCTGGAGAGTGGAACATGGGTCCATAGGCTTCACAGGCAAGTGTCTTAACCACTGGGCAATCTCCCCAGGCCCTCTTCTTAAAAAAAAATTATTTATTTCTGAGAAATAGAGAGAGAAAGAGATATATATGTATATATATAAAGAGAGAGAGAAAAAAGAAAATGGGCAGGCCAGGGCCTCCAGCCACTGCAAAAGAACTCCAGGTGCATGTGCCACCCTGTGCATCTGGCTTTTATGTGTCCTGGGGAATCGAGCCTCGAACCAGGGTCCTTAGGCTTCATAGGCAAGTGGTCAACCAGTAAGCAATCACTCCAGCCCACCCAGTCCCCCCCATTTTTTTTTTAGTTTTTTTGAGGTAAGGTTTCACTCTAGCCCAGGCTGACCTAGAATTCACTGTGTAGTCTCAGGGTGGCCTCAAACTCCTACCTCTCCTTCCCAAGTTCTGGGAGTAAAGGCATATGCCACCACACTTAGTACTTTATTTTTCATGTATTATTATTATTTTTTTATTTTTGGTTTTTCAAGGTAGGATCTTGCTCTAGCCATCCCAAGTAACCCTCTCCAGCACCCAAAGCAGGGGACAATCAACATGTCTTGGGAAATAGTTGCCTAAGGCAGAAGTCTTTTTGGGGTGTTGTTAATGGAGATGATAGCAACTATGGTGTGATGAACAACAGTAATGGTGATATAGTGAATGGTAAAAATGATGGTGTGGTAATTACAACAACAGTAATATTGATGCAATGGATGGTGAAGATGATGGTGGTGGTGATGGAGACGGTGGTGACAGATATATAGTGTATAGTGAGGATGATGTTGGTGGTGATGGTGACAGTGGTGACAGAGATGCAGTGGATGGTGAGGATGATGGTGGTGGTGATGGAGACAGTAGTGACAGAGATGCAGTGGATGGTGAGGATCATGGTGGTGGTGATGGAGGCAGTGGTGACACAGATGCAGTGGATGGTGAGGATGATGGTGTGGTGATGGAGGCAGTGGTGACAGAGATGCAGTGGATGGTGAGGATGATGTTGGTGGTGATGGTGACAGTGGTGACAGAGATGCAGTGGATGGTGAGGATGATGGTGTGGTGATGGAGGCAGTGGTGACACAGATGCAAGGATGGTGAGGATAATGGTGTGGTGATGGAGGCAGTGGTGACAGAGATGCAGTGGATGGTGAGGATGATGGTGTGGTGATGGAGGCAGTGGTGACAGAGATGTAGTGGATGGTGAGGATGATGTTGGTGGTGATGGTGACAGTGGTGACAGAGATGCAGTGGATGGTGAGGATGATGTTGGTGGTGATGGAGGCAGTGGTGACAGAGATGCAGTGGATGGTGAGGATGATTGTGGTGGTGATGGAGGCAGTGGTGACACAGATGCAGTGGATGGTGAGGATGATGGTGGTGGTGATGGAGACAGTGGTGACAGAGATGCAGTGGATGGTGAGGATAATGGTGTGGTGATGGAGGCAGTGGTGACACAGATGCAGTGGATGGTGAGGATGATGGTGGTGGTGATGGAGGCAGTGGTGACAGAGATGCAGTGGATGGTGAGGATGATGGTGGTGGTGATGGAGACAGTGGTGACAGAGATGCAGTGGATGGTGAGGATGATGGTGTGGTGATGGAGGCAGTGGTGACAGAGATGCAGTGGATGGTGAGGATGATGGTGTGGTGATGGAGACAGTGGTGACAGAGATGTAGTGGATGGTGAGGATGATGGTGGTGGAGATGGAGACAGTGGTTAGAGAGATGCAGTGGATGGTGAGGATGATGGTGTGGTGATGGAGGCAGTGGTGACAGAGATGCAGTGGATGGTGAGGATGATGGTGGGGTGATGGAGGCAGTGGTGACAGAGATGTAGTGGATGGTGAGGATGATGGTGGTGGTGATGGAGACAGTGGTGACAGAGATGTAATGGATGGTGAGGATGATGGTGTGGTGATGGAGGCAGTGGTGACAGAGATGTAATGGATGGTGATGATGATGGTGTGGTGATGGAGACAGTGGTGACAGAGATGCAGTGGATGGTGAAGATGATGGTGTGGTGATGGAGACAGTGGTGACAGAGATGCAGTGGACTTTGAGGATGATGGTGTGGTGATGGAGGCAGTGGTGAGGAGATGCAGTGGATGGTGAGGATTATGATGTGGTGATGGAGGCAGTGGTGACAGAGATGCAGTGGATGGTGATGATGATGGTGTGGTGATGGAGACAGTGGTGACAGAGATGCAGTGGATGGTGAGGATGATGGTGTGGTGATGGAGGCAGTGGTGACAGAGATGCAGTGGATGGTGAGGATGATGGTGGAGGTGATGGAGGCAGTGGTGACAGAGATGCATTGGATGGTGAAGATGATGGTGTGGTGATGGAGGCAGTGGTGACAGAGATGCATTGGATGGTGAAGATGATGGTGTGGTGATGGAGGCAGTGGTGACAGAGATGCAGTGGATGGTGAGGATGATGGTGTGGTGATGGAGACAGTGGTGACAGAGATGCAGTGGATGGTGATGATGATGGTGTGGTGATGGAGACAGTGGTGACAGAGATGCAGTGGATGGTGAGGATGATGGTGTGGTGATGGAGGCAGTGGTGACAGAGATGCAGTGGATGGTGAGGATAATGGTGTGGTGATGAAGGCAGTGGTGACAGAGATGCAGTGGACGGTGAGGATGTTGGTGGTGGTGATGGAGGCAGTGGTGACAGAGATGCAGTGGACGGTGAGGATGTTGGTGGTGGTGATGGAGGCAGTGGTGACAGAGATGCAGTGGATGATGAGGATGATGGTGGTGGTGATGGAGACAGTGATGACAGAGATGCAGTGGATGGTGAGGATGATGGTGTGGTGATGGAGGCAGTGGTGACAGAGATGTAGTGGATGGTGAGGATGATGGTGGTGGTGATGGAGACAGTGGTGACAGAGATGTAGTGGATGGTGAGGATGATGGTGTGGTGATGGAGGCAGTGGTGACGGTGATGCAGTGGATGGTGAGGATTTTGGTGTGGTGATGGAGGCAGTGGTGACAGAGATGCAGTGGATGGTGAAGATGATGGTGTGGTGATGGAGACAGTGGTGACAGAGATGCAGTGGATGGTGAGGATGATGGTGTGGTGATGGAGGCAGTGGTGACAGAGATGCAGTGGATGGTGAGGATAATGGTGTGGTGATGAAGGCAGTGGTGACAGAGATGCAGTGGACGGTGAGGATGTTGGTGGTGGTGATGGAGGCAGTGGTGACAGAGATGCAGTGGACTGTGAGGATGTTGGTGGTGGTGATGGAGGCAGTGGTGACAGAGATGCAGTGGATGGTGAGGATGATAGTGGTGGTGATGGAGGCAGTGGTGACAGAGATGCAGTGGATGGTGAGGATGATGGTGGTGGTGATGGAGACAGTGGTGACAGAGATGCAGTGGATGGTGAGGATGATGGTGTGGTGATGGAGGCAGTGGTGACAGAGATGCAGTGGATGGTGAGGATGATGGTGTGGTGATGGAGACAGTGGTGACAGAGATGTAGTGGATGGTGAGGATGATGGTGGTGGAGATGGAGACAGTGGTTAGAGAGATGCAGTGGATGGTGAGGATGATGGTGTGGTGATGGAGGCAGTGGTGACAGAGATGCAGTGGATGGTGAGGATGATGGTGGGGTGATGGAGGCAGTGGTGACAGAGATGTAGTGGATGGTGAGGATGATGGTGGTGGTGATGGAGACAGTGGTGACAGAGATGTAATGGATGGTGAGGATGATGGTGTGGTGATGGAGGCAGTGGTGACAGAGATGTAATGGATGGTGAGGATGATGGTGTGGTGATGGAGACAGTGGTGACAGAGATGCAGTGGATGGTGAGGATGATGGTGTGGTGATGGAGACAGTGGTGACAGAGATGCAGTGGATGGTGAGGATGATGGTGTGGTGATGGAGACAGTGGTGACAGAGATGCAGTGGACTTTGAGGATGATGGTGTGGTGATGGAGGCAGTGGTGAGGAGATGCAGTGGATGGTGAGGATGATGGTGTGGTGATGGAGGCAGTGGTGACAGAGATGCAGTGGATGGTGAGGATGATGGTGTGGTGATGGAGACAGTGGTGACAGAGATGCAGTGGATGGTGAGGATGATGGTGTGGTGATGGAGGCAGTGGTGACAGAGATGCAGTGGATGGTGAGGATAATGGTGTGGTGATGAAGGCAGTGGTGACAGAGATGCAGTGGATGGTGAGGATGATGGTGGAGGTGATGGAGGCAGTGGTGACAGAGATGCATTGGATGGTGAAGATGATGGTGTGGTTATGGAGGCAGTGGTGACAGAGATGCAGTGGATGGTGAGGATGATGGTGTGGTGATGGAGACAGTGGTGACAGAGATGCAGTGGATGGTGATGATGATGGTGTGGTGATGGAGACAGTGGTGACAGAGATGCAGTGGATGGTGAGGATGATGGTGTGGTGATGGAGGCAGTGGTGACAGAGATGCAGTGGATGGTGAGGATAATGGTGTGGTGATGAAGGCAGTGGTGACAGAGATGCAGTGGACGGTGAGGATGTAGGTGGTGGTGATGGAGGCAGTGGTGACAGAGATGCAGTGGACGGTGAGGATGTTGGTGGTGGTGATGGAGGCAGTGGTGACAGAGATGCAGTGGATGGTGAGGATGATGGTGGTGGTGATGGAGGCAGTGGTGACAGAGATGCAGTGGATGGTGAGGATGATGGTGTGGTGATGGAGGCAGTGGTGACAGAGATGTAGTGGATGGTGAGGATGATGGTGGTGGTGATGGAGACAGTGGTGACAGAGATGTAGTGGATGGTGAGGATGATGGTGTGGTGATGGAGGCAGTGGTGACGGTGATGCAGTGGATGGTGAGGATGATGGTGGTGGTGATGGAGGCAGTGGTGACAGAGATGCAGTGGATGGTGAGGATGATGGTGGTGGTGATGGAGGCAGTGGTGACAGAGATGCAGTGGATGGTGAGGATGATGGTTGTTGTGATGGAGGCAGTGGTGACAGAGATGCAGTGGATGGTGAGGATGATGGTGTGGTGAAGGAGACAGTGGTGACAGAGGTGTAGTGGATGGTGAGGATGATGATGTGGTGATGGAGACAGTGGTGACAGAGATGCAGTGGGCTTTGAGGATGATGGTGTGGTGATGGAGGCAGTGGTGAGGAGATGCAGTGGATGGTGAGGATGATGGTGTGGTGAAGGAGACAGTGGTGACAGAGATGCAGTGGATGGTGATGCTGATGGTGTGGTGATGGAGACAGTGGTGACAGAGATGCAGTGGATGGTGAGGATGATGGTGTGGTGATGGAGGCAGTGGTGACAGAGATGCAGTGGATGGTGAAGATGATGGTGTGGTGATGGAGACAGTGGTGACAGAGATGCAGTGGATGGTGAGGATGATGGTGTGGTGATGGAGGCAGTGGTGACAGAGATGCAGTGGATGGTGAGGATGATGGTGTGGTGATGGAGGCAGTGGTGACAGAGATGCAGTGGATGGTGAGGATGATGGTGTGGTGATGGAGACAGTGGTGACAGAGATGCAGTGGATGGTGAGGATGATGGTGTGGTGATGGAGGCAGTGGTGACAGAGATGCAGTGGATGGTGAGGATAATGGTGTGGTGATGAAGGCAGTGGTGACAGAGATGCAGTGGACGGTGAGGATGTTGGTGGTGGTGATGGAGGCAGTGGTGACAGAGATGCAGTGGATGGTGAGGATGATAGTGGTGGTGATGGAGGCAGTGGTGACAGAGATGCAGTGGATGGTGAGGATGATGGTGGTGGTGATGGAGACAGTGGTGACAGAGATGCAGTGGATGGTGAGGATGATGGTGTGGTGATTGAGGCAGTGGTGACAGAGATGCAGTGGATGGTGAGGATGATGGTGTGGTGATGGAGACAGTGGTGACAGAGATGTAGTGGATGGTGAGGATGATGGTGGTGGAGATGGAGACAGTGGTTAGAGAGATGCAGTGGATGGTGAGGATGATGGTGTGGTGATGGAGGCAGTGGTGACAGAGATGCAGTGGATGGTGAGGATGATGGTGGGGTGATGGAGGCAGTGGTGACAGAGATGTAGTGGATGGTGAGGATGATGGTGGTGGTGATGGAGACAGTGGTGACAGAGATGTAATGGATGGTGAGGATGATGGTGTGGTGATGGAGGCAGTGGTGACAGAGATGTAATGGATGGTGATGATGATGGTGTGGTGATGGAGACAGTGGTGACAGAGATGCAGTGGATGGTGAGGATGATGGTGTGGTTATGGAGACAGTGGTGACAGAGATGCAGTGGATGGTGAGGATGATGGTGTGGTGATGGAGACAGTGGTGACAGAGATGCAGTGGACTTTGAGGATGATGGTGTGGTGATGGAGGCAGTGGTGAGGAGATGCAGTGGATGGTGAGGATTATGATGTGGTGATGGAGGCAGTGGTGACAGAGATGCAGTTGATGGAGATGATGATGGTGTGGTGATGGAGACAGTGGTGACAGAGATGCAGTGGATGGTGAGGATGATGGTGTGGTGATGGAGGCAGTGGTGACAGAGATGCAGTGGATGGTGAGGATAATGGTGTGGTGATGAAGGCAGTGGTGACAGAGATGCAGTGGATGGTGAAGATGATGGTGTAGGTGAATGATGCAGTGGTGACAGAGATGCATTGGATGGTGAAGATGATGGTGTGGTGATGGAGGCAGTGGTGACAGAGATGCAGTGGATGGTGAGGATGATGGTGTGGTGATGGAGACAGTGGTGACAGAGATGCAGTGGATGGTGATGATGATGGTGTGGTGATGGAGACAGTGGTGACAGAGATGCAGTGGATGGTGAGGATGATGGTGTGGTGATGGAGGCAGTGGTGACAGAGATGCAGTGGATGGTGAGGATAATGGTGTGGTGATGAAGGCAGTGGTGACAGAGATGCAGTGGACGGTGAGGATGTAGGTGGTGGTGATGGAGGCAGTGGTGACAGAGATGCAGTGGACGGTGAGGATGTTGGTGGTGGTGATGGAGGCAGTGGTGACAGAGATGCAGTGGATGATGAGGATGATGGTGGTGGTGATGGAGACAGTGATGACAGAGATGCAGTGGATGGTGAGGATGATGGTGTGGTGATGGAGGCAGTGGTGACAGAGATGTAGTGGATGGTGAGGATGATGGTGGTGGTGATGGAGACAGTGGTGACAGAGATGTAGTGGATGGTGAGGATGATGGTGTGGTGATGGAGGCAGTGGTGACGGTGATGCAGTGGATGGTGAGGATGATGGTGGTGGTGATGGACGCAGTTGTGACAGAGATGCAGTGGATGGTGAGGATGATGGTGGTGGTGATGGAGGCAGTGGTGACAGAGATGCAGTGGATGGTGAGGATGATGGTTGTTGTGATGGAGGCAGTGGTGAAACAGATGCAGTGGATGGTGAGGATGATGGTGTGGTGAAGGAGACAGTGGTGACAGAGGTGTAGTGGATGGTGAGGATGATGATGTGGTGATGGAGACAGTGGTGACAGAGATGCAGTGGGCTTTGAGGATGATGGTGTGGTGATGGAGGCAGTGGTGAGGAGATGCAGTGGATGGTGAGGATGATGGTGTGGTGATGGTGGCAGTGGTGACAGAGATGCAGTGGATGGTGATGCTGATGGTGTGGTGATGGAGACAGTGGTGACAGAGATGCAGTGGATGGTGAGGATGATGGTGTGGTGATGGAGGCAGTGGTGACAGAGATGCAGTGGATGGTGAAGATGATGGTGTGGTGATGGAGACAGTGGTGACAGAGATGCAGTGGATGGTGAGGATGATGGTGTGGTGATGGAGGCAGTGGTGACAGAGATGCAGTGGATGGTGAGGATGATGGTGTGGTGATGGAGGCAGTGGTGACAGAGATGCAGTGGATGGTGAAGATGATGGTGTGGTGATGGAGACAGTGGTGACAGAGATGCAGTGGATGGTGAGGATGATGGTGTGGTGATGGAGACAGTGATGACAGAGATGCAGTGGATGGTGAGGATGATGGTGTGGTGATGGAGGCAGTGGTGACAGAGATGTAGTGGATGGTGAGGATGATGGTGGTGGTGATGGAGACAGTGGTGACAGAGATGTAGTGGATGGTGAGGATGATGGTGTGGTGATGGAGGCAGTGGTGACGGTGATGCAGTGGATGGTGAGGATGATGGTGGTGGTGATGGAGGCAGTGGTGACAGAGATGCAGTGGATGGTGAGGATGATGGTGGTGGTGATGGAGGCAGTGGTGACAGAGATGCAGTGGATGGTGAGGATGATGGTTGTTGTGATGGAGGCAGTGGTGAAACAGATGCAGTGGATGGTGAGGATGATGGTGTGGTGAAGGAGACAGTGGTGACAGAGGTATAGTGGATGGTGAGGATGATGATGTGGTGATGGAGACAGTGGTGACAGAGATGCAGTGGGCTTTGAGGATGATGGTGTGGTGATGGAGGCAGTGGTGAGGAGATGCAGTGGATGGTGAGGATGATGGTGTGGTGATGGTGGCAGTGGTGACAGAGATGCAGTGGATGGTGATGCTGATGGTGTGGTGATGGAGACAGTGGTGACAGAGATGCAGTGGATGGTGAGGATGATGGTGTGGTGATGGGGGCAGTGGTGACAGAGATGCAGTGGATGGTGAAGATGATGGTGTGGTGATGGAGACAGTGGTGACAGAGATGCAGTGGATGGTGAGGATGATGGTGTGGTGATGGAGGCAGTGGTGACAGAGATGCAGTGGATGGTGAGGATTTTGGTGTGGTGATGGAGGCAGTGGTGACAGAGATGCAGTGGATGGTGAAGATGATGGTGTGGTGATGGAGACAGTGGTGACAGAGATGCAGTGGATGGTGAGGATGATGGTGTGGTGATGGAGGCAGTGGTGACAGAGATGCAGTGGATGGTGAGGATAATGGTGTGGTGATGAAGGCAGTGGTGACAGAGATGCAGTGGACGGTGAGGATGTTGGTGGTGGTGATGGAGGCAGTGGTGACAGAGATGCAGTGGACTGTGAGGATGTTGGTGGTGGTGATGGAGGCAGTGGTGACAGAGATGCAGTGGATGGTGAGGATGATAGTGGTGGTGATGGAGGCAGTGGTGACAGAGATGCAGTGGATGGTGAGGATGATGGTGGTGGTGATGGAGACAGTGGTGACAGAGATGCAGTGGATGGTGAGGATGATGGTGTGGTGATGGAGGCAGTGGTGACAGAGATGCAGTGGATGGTGAGGATTTTGGTGTGGTGATGGAGGCAGTGGTGACAGAGATGCAGTGGATGGTGAAGATGATGGTGTGGTGATGGAGACAGTGGTGACAGAGATGCAGTGGATGGTGAGGATGATGGTGTGGTGATGGAGGCAGTGGTGACAGAGATGCAGTGGATGGTGAGGATAATGGTGTGGTGATGAAGGCAGTGGTGACAGAGATGCAGTGGACGGTGAGGATGTTGGTGGTGGTGATGGAGGCAGTGGTGACAGAGATGCAGTGGACTGTGAGGATGTTGGTGGTGGTGATGGAGGCAGTGGTGACAGAGATGCAGTGGATGGTGAGGATGATAGTGGTGGTGATGGAGGCAGTGGTGACAGAGATGCAGTGGATGGTGAGGATGATGGTGGTGGTGATGGAGACAGTGGTGACAGAGATGCAGTGGATGGTGAGGATGATGGTGTGGTGATGGAGGCAGTGGTGACAGAGATGCAGTGGATGGTGAGGATGATGGTGTGGTGATGGAGACAGTGGTGACAGAGATGTAGTGGATGGTGAGGATGATGGTGGTGGAGATGGAGACAGTGGTTAGAGAGATGCAGTGGATGGTGAGGATGATGGTGTGGTGATGGAGGCAGTGGTGACAGAGATGCAGTGGATGGTGAGGATGATGGTGGGGTGATGGAGGCAGTGGTGACAGAGATGTAGTGGATGGTGAGGATGATGGTGGTGGTGATGGAGACAGTGGTGACAGAGATGTAATGGATGGTGAGGATGATGGTGTGGTGATGGAGGCAGTGGTGACAGAGATGTAGTGGATGGTGATGATGATGGTGTGGTGATGGAGACAGTGGTGACAGAGATGCAGTGGATGGTGAGGATGATGGTGTGGTGATGGAGACAGTGGTGACAGAGATGCAGTGGATGGTGAGGATGATGGTGTGGTGATGGAGACAGTGGTGACAGAGATGCAGTGGACTTTGAGGATGATGGTGTGGTGATGGAGGCAGTGGTGAGGAGATGCAGTGGATGGTGAGGATTATGATGTGGTGATGGAGGCAGTGGTGACAGAGATGCAGTGGATGGTGATGATGATGGTGTGGTGATGGAGACAGTGGTGACAGAGATGCAGTGGATGGTGAGGATGATGGTGTGGTGATGGAGGCAGTGGTGACAGAGATGCAGTGGATGGTGAGGATAATGGTGTGGTGATGAAGGCAGTGGTGACAGAGATGCAGTGGATGGTGAGGATGATGGTGGAGGTGATGGAGGCAGTGGTGACAGAGATGCATTGGATGGTGAAGATGATGGTGTGGTTATGGAGGCAGTGGTGACAGAGATGCAGTGGATGGTGAGGATGATGGTGTGGTGATGGAGACAGTGGTGACAGAGATGCAGTGGATGGTGATGATGATGGTGTGGTGATGGAGACAGTGGTGACAGAGATGCAGTGGATGGTGAGGATGATGGTGTGGTGATGGAGGCAGTGGTGACAGAGATGCAGTGGATGGTGAGGATAATGGTGTGGTGATGAAGGCAGTGGTGACAGAGATGCAGTGGACGGTGAGGATGTAGGTGGTGGTGATGGAGGCAGTGGTGACAGAGATGCAGTGGACGGTGAGGATGTTGGTGGTGGTGATGGAGGCAGTGGTGACAGAGATGCAGTGGATGATGAGGATGATGGTGGTGGTGATGGAGACAGTGATGACAGAGATGCAGTGGATGGTGAGGATGATGGTGTGGTGATGGAGGCAGTGGTGACAGAGATGTAGTGGATGGTGAGGATGATGGTGGTGGTGATGGAGGCAGTGGTGACAGAGATGCAGTGGATGGTGAGGATGATGGTGTGGTGATGGAGGCAGTGGTGACGGTGATGCAGTGGATGGTGAGGATGATGGTGGTGGTGATGGAGGCAGTGGTGACAGAGATGCAGTGGATGGTGAGGATGATGGTGGTGGTGATGGAGGCAGTGGTGACAGAGATGCAGTGGATGGTGAGGATGATGGTTGTTGTGATGGAGGCAGTGGTGAAACAGATGCAGTGGATGGTGAGGATGATGGTGTGGTGAAGGAGACAGTGGTGACAGAGGTATAGTGGATGGTGAGGATGATGATGTGGTGATGGAGACAGTGGTGACAGAGATGCAGTGGGCTTTGAGGATGATGGTGTGGTGATGGAGGCAGTGGTGAGGAGATGCAGTGGATGGTGAGGATGATGGTGTGGTGATGGAGGCAGTGGTGACAGAGATGCAGTGGATGGTGATGCTGATGGTGTGGTGATGGAGACAGTGGTGACAGAGATGCAGTGGATGGTGAGGATGATGGTGTGGTGATGGAGGCAGTGGTGACAGAGATGCAGTGGATGGTGAAGATGATGGTGTGGTGATGGAGACAGTGGTGACAGAGATGCAGTGGATGGTGAGGATGATGGTGTGGTGATGGAGGCAGTGGTGACAGAGATGCAGTGGATGGTGAGGATGATGGTGTGGTGATGGAGGCAGTGGTGACAGAGATGCAGTGGATGGTGAGGATGATGGTGTGGTGATGGAGACAGTGGTGACAGAGATGCAGTGGATGGTGAGGATGATGGTGTGGTGATGGAGGCAGTGGTGACAGAGATGCAGTGGATGGTGAGGATAATGGTGTGGTGATGAAGGCAGTGGTGACAGAGATGCAGTGGACGGTGAAGATGTTGGTGGTGGTGATGGAGGCAGTGGTGACAGAGATGCAGTGGATGGTGAGGATGATAGTGGTGGTGATGGAGGCAGTGGTGACAGAGATGCAGTGGATGGTGAGGATGATGGTGGTGGTGATGGAGACAGTGGTGACAGAGATGCAGTGGATGGTGAGGATGATGGTGTGGTGATTGAGGCAGTGGTGACAGAGATGCAGTGGATGGTGAGGATGATGGTGTGGTGATGGAGACAGTGGTGACAGAGATGTAGTGGATGGTGAGGATGATGGTGGTGGAGATGGAGACAGTGGTTAGAGAGATGCAGTGGATGGTGAGGATGATGGTGTGGTGATGGAGGCAGTGGTGACAGAGATGCAGTGGATGGTGAGGATGATGGTGGGGTGATGGAGGCAGTGGTGACAGAGATGTAGTGGATGGTGAGGATGATGGTGGTGGTGATGGAGACAGTGGTGACAGAGATGTAATGGATGGTGAGGATGATGGTGTGGTGATGGAGGCAGTGGTGACAGAGATGTAATGGATGGTGATGATGATGGTGTGGTGATGGAGACAGTGGTGACAGAGATGCAGTGGATGGTGAGGATGATGGTGTGGTGATGGAGACAGTGGTGACAGAGATGCAGTGGATGGTGAGGATGATGGTGTGGTGATGGAGACAGTGGTGACAGAGATGCAGTGGACTTTGAGGATGATGGTGTGGTGATGGAGGCAGTGGTGAGGAGATGCAGTGGATGGTGAGGATTATGATGTGGTGATGGAGGCAGTGGTGACAGAGATGCAGTGGATGGTGATGCTGATGGTGTGGTGATGGAGACAGTGGTGACAGAGATGCAGTGGATGGTGAGGATGATGGTGTGGTGATGGAGGCAGTGGTGACAGAGATGCAGTGGATGGTGAGGATAATGGTGTGGTGATGAAGGCAGTGGTGACAGAGATGCAGTGGATGGTGAGGATGATGGTGGAGGTGATGGAGGCAGTGGTGACAGAGATGCATTGGATGGTGAAGATGATGGTGTGGTGATGGAGGCAGTGGTGACAGAGATGCAGTGGATGGTGAGGATGATGGTGTGGTGATGGAGACAGTGGTGACAGAGATGCAGTGGATGGTGATGATGATGGTGTGGTGATGGAGACAGTGGTGACAGAGATGCAGTGGATGGTGAGGATGATGGTGTGGTGATGGAGGCAGTGGTGACAGAGATGCAGTGGCTGGTGAGGATAATGGTGTGGTGATGAAGGCTGTGGTGACAGAGATGCAGTGGACGGTGAGGATGTTGGTGGTGGTGATGGAGGCAGTGGTGACAGAGATGCAGTGGACGGTGAGGATGTTGGTGGTGGTGATGGAGGCAGTGGTGACAGAGATGCAGTGGATGATGAGGATGATGGTGGTGGTGATGGAGACAGTGATGACAGAGATGCAGTGGATGGTGAGGATGATGGTGTGGTGATGGAGGCAGTGGTGACAGAGATGTAGTGGATGGTGAGGATGATGGTGGTGGTGATGGAGACAGTGGTGACAGAGATGTAGTGGATGGTGAGGATGATGGTGTGGTGATGGAGGCAGTGGTGACGGTGATGCAGTGGATGGTGAGGATGATGGTGGTGGTGATGGACGCAGTGGTGACAGAGATGCAGTGGATGGTGAGGATGATGGTGGTGGTGATGGAGGCAGTGGTGACAGAGATGCAGTGGATGGTGAGGATGATGGTTGTTGTGATGGAGGCAGTGGTGAAACAGATGCAGTGGATGGTGAGGATGATGGTGTGGTGAAGGAGACAGTGGTGACAGAGGTGTAGTGGATGGTGAGGATGATGATGTGGTGATGGAGACAGTGGTGACAGAGATGCAGTGGGCTTTGAGGATGATGGTGTGGTGATGGAGGCAGTGGTGAGGAGATGCAGTGGATGGTGAGGATGATGGTGTGGTGATGGTGGCAGTGGTGACAGAGATGCAGTGGATGGTGATGCTGATGGTGTGGTGATGGAGACAGTGGTGACAGAGATGCAGTGGATGGTGAGGATGATGGTGTGGTGATGGAGGCAGTGGTGACAGAGATGCAGTGGATGGTGAAGATGATGGTGTGGTGATGGAGACAGTGGTGACAGAGATGCAGTGGATGGTGAGGATGATGGTGTGGTGATGGAGGCAGTGGTGACAGAGATGCAGTGGATGGTGAGGATAATGGTGTGGTGATGAAGGCAGTGGTGACAGAGATGCAGTGGACGGTGAGGATGTTGGTGGTGGTGATGGAGGCAGTGGTGACAGAGATGCAGTGGACTGTGAGGATGTTGGTGGTGGTGATGGAGGCAGTGGTGACAGAGATGCAGTGGATGGTGAGGATGATAGTGGTGGTGATGGAGGCAGTGGTGACAGAGATGCAGTGGATGGTGAGGATGATGGTGTGGTGATGGAGGCAGTGGTGACAGAGATGCAGTGGATGGTGAGGATGATGGTGTGGTGATGGAGACAGTGGTGACAGAGATGTAGTGGATGGTGAGGATGATGGTGGTGGAGATGGAGACAGTGGTTAGAGAGATGCAGTGGATGGTGAGGATGATGGTGTGGTGATGGAGGCAGTGGTGACAGAGATGCAGTGGATGGTGAGGATGATGGTGGGGTGATGGAGGCAGTGGTGACAGAGATGTAGTGGATGGTGAGGATGATGGTGGTGGTGATGGAGACAGTGGTGACAGAGATGTAATGGATGGTGAGGATGATGGTGTGGTGATGGAGGCAGTGGTGACAGAGATGTAATGGATGGTGATGATGATGGTGTGGTGATGGAGACAGTGGTGACAGAGATGCAGTGGATGGTGAGGATGATGGTGTGGTGATGGAGACAGTGGTGACAGAGATGCAGTGGATGGTGAGGATGATGGTGTGGTGATGGAGACAGTGGTGACAGAGATGCAGTGGACTTTGAGGATGATGGTGTGGTGATGGAGGCAGTGGTGAGGAGATGCAGTGGATGGTGAGGATTATGATGTGGTGATGGAGGCAGTGGTGACAGAGATGCAGTGGATGGTGATGATGATGGTGTGGTGATGGAGACAGTGGTGACAGAGATGCAGTGGATGGTGAGGATGATGGTGTGGTGATGGAGGCAGTGGTGACAGAGATGCAGTGAATGGTGAGGATAATGGTGTGGTGATGAAGGCAGTGGTGACAGAGATGCAGTGGATGGTGAGGATGATGGTGGAGGTGATGGAGGCAGTGGTGACAGAGATGCATTGGATGGTGAAGATGATGGTGTGGTGATGGAGGCAGTGGTGACAGAGATGCAGTGGATGGTGAGGATGATGGTGTGGTGATGGAGACAGTGGTGACAGAGATGCAGTGGATGGTGATGATGATGGTGTGGTGATGGAGACAGTGGTGACAGAGATGCAGTGGATGGTGAGGATGATGGTGTGGTGATGGAGGCAGTGGTGACAGAGATGCAGTGGATGGTGAGGATAATGGTGTGGTGATGAAGGCAGTGGTGACAGAGATGCAGTGGACGGTGAGGATGTTGGTGGTGGTGATGGAGGCAGTGGTGACAGAGATGCAGTGGACGGTGAGGATGTTGGTGGTGGTGATGGAGGCAGTGGTGACAGAGATGCAGTGGATGATGAGGATGATGGTGGTGGTGATGGAGACAGTGATGACAGAGATGCAGTGGATGGTGAGGATGATGGTGTGGTGATGGAGGCAGTGGTGACAGAGATGTAGTGGATGGTGAGGATGATGGTGGTGGTGATGGAGACAGTGGTGACAGAGATGTAGTGGATGGTGAGGATGATGGTGTGGTGATGGAGGCAGTGGTGACGGTGATGCAGTGGATGGTGAGGATGATGGTGGTGGTGATGGACGCAGTGGTGACAGAGATGCAGTGGATGGTGAGGATGATGGTGGTGGTGATGGAGGCAGTGGTGACAGAGATGCAGTGGATGGTGAGGATGATGGTTGTTGTGATGGAGGCAGTGGTGAAACAGATGCAGTGGATGGTGAGGATGATGGTGTGGTGAAGGAGACAGTGGTGACAGAGGTGTAGTGGATGGTGAGGATGATGATGTGGTGATGGAGACAGTGGTGACAGAGATGCAGTGGGCTTTGAGGATGATGGTGTGGTGATGGAGGCAGTGGTGAGGAGATGCAGTGGATGGTGAGGATGATGGTGTGGTGATGGTGGCAGTGGTGACAGAGATGCAGTGGATGGTGATGCTGATGGTGTGGTGATGGAGACAGTGGTGACAGAGATGCAGTGGATGGTGAGGATGATGGTGTGGTGATGGAGGCAGTGGTGACAGAGATGCAGTGGATGGTGAGGATGATGGTGTGGTGATGGAGACAGTGGTGACAGAGATGCAGTGGATGGTGAGGATGATGGTGTGGTGATGGAGGCAGTGGTGACAGAGATGCAGTGGATGGTGAGGATGATGGTGTGGTGATGGAGGCAGTGGTGACAGAGATGCAGTGGATGGTGAAGATGATGGTGTGGTGATGGATACAGTGGTGACAGAGATGCAGTGGATGGTGAGGATGATGGTGTGGTGATGGAGGCAGTGGTGACAGAGATGCAGTGGATGGTGAGGATAATGGTGTGGTGATGAAGGCAGTGGTGACAGAGATGCAGTGGACGGTGAAGATGTTGGTGGTGGTGATGGAGGCAGTGGTGACAGAGATGCAGTGGATGGTGAGGATGATAGTGGTGGTGATGGAGGCAGTGGTGACAGAGATGCAGTGGATGGTGAGGATGATGGTGGTGGTGATGGAGACAGTGGTGACAGAGATGCAGTGGATGGTGAGGATGATGGTGTGGTGATGGAGGCAGTGGTGACAGAGATGCAGTGGATGGTGAGGATGATGGTGTGGTGATGGAGACAGTGGTGACAGAGATGTAGTGGATGGTGAGGATGATGGTGGTGGAGATGGAGACAGTGGTTAGAGAGATGCAGTGGATGGTGAGGATGATGGTGTGGTGATGGAGGCAGTGGTGACAGAGATGCAGTGGATGGTGAGGATGATGGTGGGGTGATGGAGGCAGTGGTGACAGAGATGTAGTGGATGGTGAGGATGATGGTGGTGGTGATGGAGACAGTGGTGACAGAGATGTAATGGATGGTGAGGATGATGGTGTGGTGATGGAGGCAGTGGTGACAGAGATGTAATGGATGGTGATGATGATGGTGTGGTGATGGAGACAGTGGTGACAGAGATGCAGTGGATGGTGAGGATGATGGTGTGGTGATGGAGACAGTGGTGACAGAGATGCAGTGGATGGTGAGGATGATGGTGTGGTGATGGAGACAGTGGTGACAGAGATGCAGTGGACTTTGAGGATGATGGTGTGGTGATGGAGGCAGTGGTGAGGAGATGCAGTGGATGGTGAGGATTATGATGTGGTGATGGAGGCAGTGGTGACAGAGATGCAGTGGATGGTGATGATGATGGTGTGGTGATGGAGACAGTGGTGACAGAGATGCAGTGGATGGTGAGGATGATGGTGTGGTGATGGAGGCAGTGGTGACAGAGATGCAGTGGATGGTGAGGATAATGGTGTGGTGATGAAGGCAGTGGTGACAGAGATGCAGTGGATGGTGAGGATGATGGTGGAGGTGATGGAGGCAGTGGTGACAGAGATGCATTGGATGGTGAAGATGATGGTGTGGTGATGGAGGCAGTGGTGACAGAGATGCAGTGGATGGTGAGGATGATGGTGTGGTGATGGAGACAGTGGTGACAGAGATGCAGTGGATGGTGATGATGATGGTGTGGTGATGGAGACAGTGGTGACAGAGATGCAGTGGATGGTGAGGATGATGGTGTGGTGATGGAGGCAGTGGTGACAGAGATGCAGTGGATGGTGAGGATAATGGTGTGGTGATGAAGGCTGTGGTGACAGAGATGCAGTGGACGGTGAGGATGTTGGTGGTGGTGATGGAGGCAGTGGTGACAGAGATGCAGTGGACGGTGAGGATGTTGGTGGTGGTGATGGAGGCAGTGGTGACAGAGATGCAGTGGATGATGAGGATGATGGTGGTGGTGATGGAGACAGTGATGACAGAGATGCAGTGGATGGTGAGGATGATGGTGTGGTGATGGAGGCAGTGGTGACAGAGATGTAGTGGATGGTGAGGATGATGGTGGTGGTGATGGAGGCAGTGGTGACAGAGATGCAGTGGATGATGAGGATGATGGTGGTGGTGATGGAGACAGTGATGACAGAGATGCAGTGGATGGTGAGGATGATGGTGGTGGTGATGGAGGCAGTGGTGACAGAGATGCAGTGGATGGTGAGGATGATGGTGTGGTGATGGAGGCAGTGGTGACAGAGATGTAGTGGATGGTGAGGATGATGGTGGTGGTGATGGAGACAGTGGTGACAGAGATGTAGTGGATGGTGAGGATGATGGTGTGGTGATGGAGGCAGTGGTGACGGTGATGCAGTGGATGGTGAGGATGATGGTGGTGGTGATGGACGCAGTGGTGACAGAGATGCAGTGGATGGTGAGGATGATGGTGGTGGTGATGGAGGCAGTGGTGACAGAGATGCAGTGGATGGTGAGGATGATGGTTGTTGTGATGGAGGCAGTGGTGAAACAGATGCAGTGGATGGTGAGGATGATGGTGTGGTGAAGGAGACAGTGGTGACAGAGATGCAGTGGGCTTTGAGGATGATGGTGTGGTGATGGAGGCAGTGGTGAGGAGATGCAGTGGATGGTGAGGATGATGGTGTGGTGATGGTGGCAGTGGTGACAGAGATGCAGTGGATGGTGATGCTGATGGTGTGGTGATGGAGACAGTGGTGACAGAGATGCAGTGGATGGTGAGGATGATGGTGTGGTGATGGAGGCAGTGGTGACAGAGATGCAGTGGATGGTGAAGATGATGGTGTGGTGATGGAGACAGTGGTGACAGAGATGCAGTGGATGGTGAGGATGATGGTGTGGTGATGGAGGCAGTGGTGACAGAGATGCAGTGGATGGTGAGGATGATGGTGTGGTGATGGAGGCAGTGGTGACAGAGATGCAGTGGATGGTGAAGATGATGGTGTGGTGATGGATACAGTGGTGACAGAGATGCAGTGGATGGTGAGGATGATGGTGTGGTGATGGAGGCAGTGGTGACAGAGATGCAGTGGATGGTGAGGATAATGGTGTGGTGATGAAGGCAGTGGTGACAGAGATGCAGTGGACGGTGAAGATGTTGGTGGTGGTGATGGAGGCAGTGGTGACAGAGATGCAGTGGATGGTGAGGATGATAGTGGTGGTGATGGAGGCAGTGGTGACAGAGATGCAGTGGATGGTGAGGATGATGGTGGTGGTGATGGAGACAGTGGTGACAGAGATGCAGTGGATGGTGAGGATGATGGTGTGGTGATGGAGGCAGTGGTGACAGAGATGCAGTGGATGGTGAGGATGATGGTGTGGTGATGGAGACAGTGGTGACAGAGATGTAATGGATGGTGAGGATGATGGTGGTGGAGATGGAGACAGTGGTTAGAGAGATGCAGTGGATGGTGAGGATGATAGTGGTGGTGATGGAGGCAGTGGT